>NC_089580.1:124966098-125209047 GCF_019320115.1 Miscanthus floridulus | reverse complement strand
TTCGCGTCTCGCTTTACTAGAGTTGCTCTTCGCGGCTCCCGCGGGGCGAGCACAATGCCCCTCACAAAGCTCTTCTCCGGAGCACCGCACAAACTTCTTGCGGGCTTCGACGGAGACCACCACCAAGCCGTCTAGGAGGTGGCAACCTCCAAGAGTAACAAGCACCACCGGCTTGAAACACGATCACCTAGTGCCACTCGATGCAACCTCACGATGCAATCGCACTAGAATCGCTCTCTCACACTATCGAATGAACACTATCATGTATGTGTGAGATGGAGGGCTCCCAAGCACTACTACACAAGCCACCAAGGCTCTAGTGTGCTCAAGCTGCCGGCCCAAGGCCGGCCATGGCCTCTATTTATAACCCCATGGGCAAATAGAGCCATTACCCCTTCACTGGGCAAAACTCGGGCCGACCGGACGCTGGACCTCAGCGTCCGGTCACGTGATACTCGCCACGTGTCCCCTGCGTTCAACGGTCATCTTCCGATCCCAACGGTCATCTGCCGACCGGACGCAGCACTTCAACTGACCGGACGCTGGACCCTCAGCGTCCGGTCGTTTCCAGTAAGCTCCCGAGCATGACCGGACGCGTCCGGTCGAACGCGATCGGACGCAGCCAGCGTCCGGTCACTCTCCAGCTACTGTGTCACCGTACGTCAGCCTGATCGGACGCAGCCAGCCAGCGTCCGGTGCTTTCAGATCCAGTGTCCGGTCAGTTGACCGACGCCAGCATCTTCTCCATTCTCTTCACCCTTGCTCCAATATGCTAACCACAAGAATTTGCATCCAGCGCAATAGAAAATAGACATTTCATTTTCCCGAAAGCGCCGAATATGCTAACCACAAGAATTTGCACCCAAACCCATCTCACCCTTGCAAACACCACCTCCTTTGTAAATGTGCCAACACCACCATGTGTATGTGTGTTAGCATTTTCACAATCATTTCCCAAAGGATGTTAGCCACTCAACTTGCCACGCCACTCGATCCTAGCGACAATGCAAAGTTAGATCACTCGAGTGGCACTAGATGACCGATATGCAAACAAGTTTGCCCCTCTTGATAGTACGGCCATCTATCCTAAACCCGGTCATAAACTTCTCTACACACCTATGACCGGTGAAATGAAATGCCCTAGGTTATACCTTTGCCTTGCGCATTCCATTCCATCTCCTCCAATGTTGATGCAACACATGCACCAACACGATCAACAATGATATGATCCACTTCATATCATCACATGATCATATTGGTTCATCAATCTTGACTCTACTTGCTCTTCACCGTTGCCATCGTCCATCGGCGCCAAGTCTTGCTCAAGCTTCACCGCCACGCGGTCCATCACTCCAAAGCCTTCGACTTGCCCTTCACGCTTGCAACCGGTCCATCAAGCCAAGTCTTGTCTTGATCTTCTCCACCTTGATCACATGACTCAATGTCATGTCTCATGTGCAATAAGCTCCTTCATCATCACATGTGTGAGCTTTGCAACATCTCCAAGCCATTTTCACCTTCATGGCATATGTTGCTCACACACATGTACCTGTGGACTAATCACCTGTGTATCTCACATAAACACAATTAGTCCACCTAAGTTGTCACTCAATTACCAAAACCAAACAAGGACCTTTCAAGGAGGAACTGAGAAGTAAGTATTCCAGACCACCTTTCTCATTCTATTGCCCGCCTTATCTTGTCGTGCCGTTACATTTTGATGTCTTGTATGGTTTGCAGTTTTAAAAGTTAATGCCAAGAAACATCTAGAAGCCGTGATGAAAGAGCGTGACGGCTGGAAGGCATGATGCCTAGAGACCACCAAGGATCAGGACACATGGAAGAACCAGTGCCAGGAAGTGGCAACTGGCATTTTGCCCATCCTCGACCTTATCGACCCGACGCTCATAGAGGAAGAGCCAAGGATGCCCCAGCTCGGACTGGTCGAGAGATGCAGAAAAGCATGGGGATGGTTCCAAGAGTTCATGAAGGAGGCGGGTGAGTACATGGGTGCACATGTGCTAAGCATGGTGCGTGCCCACTACCCCCTGATTGATCTCAAGCGCCTAGAGGTTGGATACCTGAAGGAGGTAGACCCAGACAAGGCTGAGGAACTTCGGATGGCCCAGCTGGACCTGTCGTCAAAGATAATTAGCGACATTAACCTGTGTGGAGGCGGGACAGCACCTGTACAGGGTACGCCATCGACAAGTCAGCTGGGAACGCCATCAGTTGCAAGCCAACCAACAAAGCCTACGGTCTCGACCAGCTAGGCATCGGCGGGGCCATCCCCTTCAGCTCGACCAGCACAAGAGTCCCCGAGACTCGAGTAGGATATCGGAAGCAGCGAGCAGTAGGTGCCGCGCGCCCTGACCAGCCAATGTAATAGGCTTAGAGCTGTAGAAGGAGGACATAGTTGTGTTATTGTAAACTTGGGCCTCTTTAGGCAAGCTTGTAATAACGTAACTGTATATCATCATAAGCTTGTTTGCTTTGTATAAAACGTATTTAAGCTTGAAACTCATGTTGGTGTAACTAAGTGAGAACATGTTAACGTTCTGTTTAGTTGTACCATTTTGCTCGACACATCACCCCGAAAAGTTTGTGCGGCCCTAGTTTGCCATGTGGTTGGAGTGTGAGGTGTGTGACCTGTGCACACGTAGACACGGACAAGTCAAACCAAGGGGGACCTGCCGATCACCCATAACGTAGAGAGCGGATCCCATGCACGTGTTGGGAGGAACCGAAGACAGGGCCTGCTCCGAAAACTGTAGAAGGAGTGGTGGTCGGCTTTTACTGGCTAAGTTAGAATAACCATAAAATTCGAAGTGACACATTAGAGTGGTTGGAGAAATCATAATAGCTTTATTGAAGTAAATCAAAAGTACAAGAGGAGTACATATCTCAGTAGTTAAGCATAGAAACATCTAAGCTTGTCGATGTGCCACGAGTTTGGTACGTCCGTACCGTCCAGGTGAGCTAACCTGTAAGACGTTGGTCGTGTGACTTCCTTGATCATGAAGGGCCCCTCCCATGGGGTTGCGAGTTTATGGACACCAGCCTGGTTCATCTTCCACTTCAGGACCAGGTCCCCGACCACAAAGAACTGCTCTTTAACATTCTTGTTGTAGTACCTGCACAAAACAGCAAGGTATTTGGCCGTACGTACACAAGAATTGAGCCGCTTCTCTTCTGCGCTATTCACTTCTAGCTCCCGTACTTCATTGACCTTGCCTTCGTTGAAATTCTCTACCCGTGCTGATCTAAAAGCTATATCTGCTGGGAGGACTGCCTTAGTGCCGTAAACCATAAAGTATGGTGAGACGCCGGTATTACGACTGGGCTGAGTCCTGAGGCCCCAGACCACTGCTGGTAACTCTTTGAGCCATCTTTCGGGAGCTTTGTCATTTTCTCTATACATCCTCTTCTTCAATGCGTCCAAGATCATGCCATTTGCCCGCTCAACTTGTCCATTAGCTCTAGGGTGCGCCACCGAGACGTATTTTACTACTATGCTCCTTTCATCGCAGAAGTCCCAAAAAGTGTTCCCGGTGAATAGAGTACCCAGATCAGTGATGATGCTGTTGGGTATGCTGAAACGGTGGATGACCTGGTCAAGGAACATGATAGCCTTTTTCTGAGGATGCCTGTACCAAAGACATGTATTCTATCCACTTAGAAAATTTGTCGATCAGCACAAAGACGCATGTAAATTTCCCTAGAGCCGGTTTGAAGGGCCCGATCATATCCAGTCCCTAGCATGTGAAGGGCCAAGAGGCTGGTATTGTCTGGATCTCATGTGCTGGTACGTGGATTCTCTTGGCGAAGAACTGACAACCCTCATAGTGGTGGATTAGCTTCTCTACGTCGGCTACTGCTGATGGCCAATAGAACCCTGCTCGGAAAGCCTTACCGACCAGCGTTCTTGAGGCCATGTGGTTGCCGTAGGAGCCAGAGTGGATTTGGTCTAGGAGATGTTCGCCATCCTCCTGGGTTATACACTTCATCAAGATTTCCTCCTTTGCGTTCTTACGCCATAGCTTGCCATCGACGAGCAGGTACTACTTACTGCGACGCATCAGGCGCTCGTTTTCTATTCGATTAGTGTAACCACTGCCATCTGTTAGGTACTTGATGAAAGGTATTCTCCAGTCGGGCTCATGAGTGGTCGGAGGCGGCTCGGCGGTGCTTGACGCCGGAACCGTAGCCACCAATTGCTGGTCTGGGGGCTTGTCTGCCATGGAATCTTCCTCTTTGATGGAAGGCGTGAGCAAGTCTTGGACGAATACGCCATGCGGGATTTTGGCTCGGGATGATCCTAACTTTGACAGTGCATCCGCTGCTTGATTCTTGTCCTGGACCACGTGTATGTACTCGATGCCATAGAACCTGCCTTCCAGCTTTCTAATCGATTTGCAGTATGCATCCATCTTTTCGCTGGTCGTGTCCCAGTCCTTGTTGAGTTGGTTGATGACCAGAGCAGAGTCTCCATAGACATAGAGACATTTAACACCAAGCTCAACCGCAATGCGCATACCATGTAGGCATGCTTCGTACTCGGCGGCATTATTAGATGCTGGGAAATAAATCCTGAGGACGTACCGAAGCTACTCCTTGGATGGTGACATGAAAAGGACTCCTACTCCCGCACCATCAATGTTGAGAGAGCCGTCGAAGTACATCATCCAATACTCGTCGGATCCTAGAGAGGCAGGCGTGCTTAAGTTTGTCCACTCGACGATGAAATCGACGAGTGCCTGAGACTTGATTGTAGTACGGCTTGCAAATTCCAAGGAGAAGGGGCATAACTCCATTGCCCATTTAACGATGTGCCCGTTCGCATCCTTGTTACTAATGATGTCTTGTAGAGGGTACTCAGTCATGACCACCACACGATATCCATCAAAGTAATGTTTCAACTTTCGGGATGTTATCAGTATGGCGTAGATCAACTTCTGAATCTGTGGGTACCTAGTCTTGGACTCATTAAGTACCTCACTGATGAAATAGATTGGCCGCTGTACCTTGTAGACATGGCCGGGCTCGTCTTGCTCGACCACCATGGCCGTGGAGACCACTCGATTAGTAGCCGCAATGTAAAGCAGAAGTGTTTCGTCTTCTCTGGGAGCAGTGAGGACCGGAGGTGATGTAAGGTATTGTTTCAGCTGTGTGAAGGCAGCGTCTACTTCCTCCGACCACTCAAACTTTTCAGATGCTTTGAGTAGTTTAAAGAATGGTAATCCTTTTTCGCCTAATCTTGATATAAAACGGCTGAGGGCGGCCATGCATCCGATAAGCTTCTGAACATCCTTCACCTTTTTGGGTGGCTTCATGTCCAAGACAGCTTTGACTTTCTCAGGGTTAGGGCGTATGCCGTCGTGACTGACGACGTTGCTGAGTAGTATGCTAGAAGGAACACCAAAGATGCATTTTTTTGGGTTTAATTTCCACTGGAATGTGTTAAGGGCTGCAAAGGTGCATTCTAGGTTGCCAACAAGGGTATGTGCTTCCTTGGTTTTGACAACTATATCATCAACATAAGCCTCGATGAGGTCATCTTTTATCTTGTCTTTGAGGTAGGCCTGTATAGCATGTTGGTAGGTAGCCCCGGCGTTCTTTAGCCCAAATGACATGGTCGTGTAGCAGTAGGCGCCGAAAGGCGTGATAAAAGATGTCTTGATCTGGTCATCCTTTTTGAGAGCGATCTGGTGATAACCAGAGTAGCAATCGAGAAAGGAAAGCAGCTCGCAACTGGCAGTTGAATCTACAACCTCGTCTATGTGAGGTAAGCCAAAGGGGTCCTTAGGGCAGTGTTTGTTGAGATCAGTGTAATCAACGCACATTCTCCATTCATTATTCTTTTTGTGTACAAGAACCAGGTTGGCTAACCACTCCGAATGATACACTTCTTTGATAAATCTAGCTGCCAAAAGCCATGTAACTTCTACCCTAATCACCTCCTTTTTGTCGTGAGTGAACCGTCGTAGCTTCTGCTTTATAGGTTTGGCCTTGCCGTTGACATTCAAGGAGTGCTCGATCAAGTTCCGAGGTACACCAGGCATGTCGGCAGGTTTCCATGTGAACACATCCACGTTGCTCCTCAAGAACCTGACGAGCGCGTCTTCCTATTTGGGATCTAGGTTGGCCCTGATAAGGGCCATTTTGCTGGGATCACCGTCGACCAACTGGATCACCTTGTGCTCCTTGGACTTGATGTTCTTGCATGGAGCCTCGAGCTTTGGGATCTCTAGGTGGTCGGTCGAGGTCTTCTTGGCATCGAGCATGGTCTCGGTCATGCGAATAGAGAGGTCATGAGCCTCTGCTATTTTGAAACTGTCATCTTTGTAGGTATAAGCTGCGTACACATTGCCTCAGAGGGTTAGAACTCCTTTCTTGGTAGGCATCTTGAGCACCAGATACCTGTAATGAGGTATGGCCATGAACTTGGTGAGCGATGGTCGACCAAGAATAGCATGGTAGGTGCCGTCGAAGTCAGCGACCACAAAGTTGACGTAGTCAGTGCGGAAGTGGTCTAGGGTCCCAAACTACACAGGTAGCGTGATCTGCCCGAGAGGTGTAGAGCTCTGTCCGGGGAGAATACCCCAGAACTATGCCTCGTACGGCTTGAGGTCCGCCTGAGCTATCTTTAGGGCGGGCAGACTGTTCTTGAACAGTATATCGATGGAGCTGCCACCGTCGATCAGTACTCTGTTGAACTGAACCTTGTTGATATAAGGATCGAGGACCAGGGGAAAACACCCTGGCTCAGGTATTACGGCCCATTGGTCCCTTCTGCTGACGGAGATTTCGCGGTGAGACCACGGAGGGAGCCGCGGATCGGTGAGGAGGTTGTCGGTGTTGGCCACGTTCAAGCAAGCACGGGCGAGCAGCTTGCATTCTCGTTTGGTCTCAATGGACACTTTGCCTCTGATGATGGTGTGCACGCGATCGGTTGGCTTGACGTACTTGTGACGAGGGTCTGCATCGTTGTCGTCGTTATCCTCGTTGCGCTGTTCCCCTGCGTCGTTAGGCTTGTCGGACGTATCCAGAGCCTGTTGACGCATGTAGATAGACTTGAGAACGTGGCAATTCTCCATGGTATGGTTTGACTTAGGATGGAGCTGGCAGGGCCCTTTCAATGCTTTGGCGTAGTCGTCTTCGTAGTTACGATGTCCGCCACCCTTTTTAACGGTGTTGACCTCGCCATCGTCTTCCCGAGCACGCTTGCTCCTGTAATCGTCATGGCGATTACGCTGCTGATTACGTTGGTCACGGTGGTCGTGGGAGTCGTTGCGCTGGTTGCGGCGGTCAAAATTGCCGTTCCGACCATGGTTGCCGTGGTAGTCGTCGCGGTGTGGGGGGTGGTTGGAGCGTGGAACCCTTGCTGCTTCTTCAATAATTATCTTTTTAGCGTCGTCGGTGTCCGCATATTTCTTAGCGGTGGCCAGGAGCGTTGTGACCGATTCAGGTCTCTTGCGGAGGAGCTTGTCCCTTAGGGTGTCATGGAAGCGGAGGCCAGTGATGAAAGCCTCGATTGCCTCGTTGTCAGAGATTAATGGGACCTTGATGTGCATCTCCGAGAAACGCCAGATGTACTCGCGCAGTGGCTCATCTTTTCGATCTTGAATCCATTGTAGATCATATTTGTTGCCTGGTTGTTCATAAGTAGCAATGAAGTTGTCGATGAAGGCTTGCTTGAGCTCCTGCCAAGAGTCAAAGTAGTTCACCGGCAAGCTGACCAGCCATTGGTGACCTGCATGGCCAACAGCGACTGAGAAATAGTTAGACATGACGTGCTCGTCAGCCATGGCTGATATGCACACAGTTTCGTAGAGCATGACCCATAATTTAGGGTTTTCCTTGCTGTCGTAGTTCTGAAGTTTCTTGATCTTGAAATTCTTGGGCCATATGACTTGGCAAAGGTGTGGAGTAAACTGCTTCAAACCCGGCGGGCCGTGGGCAGTGTCATATTCCATACGGCGATGACTTTCGTGGAATGCTCGATCGTCGGCTCTCTGGTTGATGTGAGCGCGTAGATCGCGTCTACCGAGGTAATGGCGGAGATCATTATTGCCATCGCGGCGATCTCGATTGCCATTTGGATTAGCCCTACGACCGTGGTTATCACGGCGATTGTCGCGGTTGTCTCAGTGGTTATCGTCCCGGACGTCACGGCGGTTGTCCTCCCGACGGCGGTCGTCATTCTGGCCACCGTTTCCGCCTTGACGGTTGTCTGATGGGTCGTTGTTGCACGAGCCACGTTGGTTGAGTGGCTGTGAGCGACTTGGGTACTAGTGGCTGTGGCTTGAGTCGACTGAGACGGATGGAGCCCAGGCTTGATTTACAATCTCTGTGGTCTGGGCCAAAGCAGCCGTCAGATAGGCTTGTATTTCATCGTGAACTGCTTGGGTTTTTAGGGTGTTGGGTAGCCATTGCATTATCGCCATGGCGACGACTACGTTGGCGCTTGGAGTCCTAAAGACCTATTTGTCCCCCACCCTGTCGAAAGCATTATTGAGGGCGCGTGGCTAGACCCTTATGCGTCGTGCCTCCTGGTCTGCTTCGGCTTCGATTTGCCGGTGATTAAACCGATCAATATTGCATGCTTCGCGTGCAGTCCTTTCTTGTTCTATTTCGCCAACTGCCAGTGGTTCATCATTGCTGACAACATGGATCAAATCCCCTCGCCTTGGTGGGAAAGACGGGAATTGTGGGAACCCCGGGGCGTGGTCTGGGATATCCAGATCGTATTTGACGCCTTCATCTTTGTGATGCTGAAGCTCGGTTTGGACAGATGCATTAGATGCGATGCCAGACGAGGAGCTGGAGTCGCCCTCTTGGACTGTGTGGATGGATCCTTCTTGATAATCTTCAATCCGGATCATGTTGACGAAGTTGCGTGGCTTCGGCTGAGGTCGGTGCATAAAACACAGATCCAAGCGGCGTTATAGGTTATACGCGTAGCTGGAGGCAGTGTTTCATAGGCCGTAGGGCTAGACCTGGTGGTTCTCCATTGAGGCTTCATACTCGGAGAGCCGGAGACCTATCGCAAAGGCTGGCCGGTGACGAGCGGAGCGCCCTTTAGGAGTAGATATGACCACGAGATCTGTACCAAGTCGTGTAGGACGACTGGTCCGAGCTAGTCGGGTAGATCTATTGTGGGGAGTGGTTACCTACTCATTAGGTTGACTTTGAATCGTACTTACCAGAGCTAGGGTTTCAGCGAGTTTGGTGCCGACCCGATCGATGGAGTTGAGCAGGTCGGTGTTGTCGATCTGCTTCCCTTTGTAGTGGGGAAGCGGATGATGGGATGTCGGCATGGCTGAAGATGATGCAGGCGTGGTTGGAGCCAGATGTACCATAGTCAGAGCCAGATCCATCGTGGTCGGAGCTGTATTCGTCATGGTCGGAGCCATATCCGTCGTGGTTGGAGCGGTATCCACCGTGGTCGGAGCGATATCCACCATGGTCGAAGCCGTAGCTGATGCAGGTGAAGCAATGGTCAGCGCAGACTGAATCCATGCCTCCTCCGTGGTCATGGCGATGAAGCTGTCAGAGCTGGTGGTCTAGGTGATCTGGCCGACGGTGAACGTGAGGCCGTTCGGCGTAGCCATGGAGCCAGAGATGATGACCATCTTGTTTGCTTGGAGAGCAGTACGCACACCCCCTACCTGGTGTGCCACTGTCGATGAAATATGGTCGGCAGTCTATCTAGGGGTATGCCCAAGGTAGTAGATTGTCGGCAGACAGATGCGCAAGCCTCAAACAAGATGGTGATGCAAGACAGACACGAGGTTTTATCCAGGTTCGGCCGCCAAGAAGGCATAATACCTACGTCCTGCGTCTGATTGTATTGCTGTATGTCAATAAGAGATGTTTTTTAGAGGGGTCCCCTGCCCGCCTTATATAGTCCGGGGGGCAGGGTTACAGATCTAGAAACTAATCCTAGCCAGTTACAACTGCCATATGTGGCCAGATAAGGATTCCTATTCTAACCGACCAGGATCTTGCTTGATCGCCAAATCTGCCTTGACTCCTTGCGCGGGACTCCGATCAGGTTGGCCGGGCCACGCGTCGTCTTTTGGTGGACCGGACCCACTGATCCGGGCTGACCCAAGCCTAGCCGTAAGTGTATAGGGGTTAATACCCCCACATACACCAACTCATGTGGTAGAACCGCTCGAAATAATGCACTTACAGAGGCGCTCGTCTTCCACCGGACACTAAGCACCCCAAAAGCAAGCTACAGCGGGCTGTATCCGTCGAGCACACCCCAAGGGAGAACCCGAAAGATCCACATTTTTCCCAAGGATCCAATAATGAGAACGAGTTACAAACTTAGTCCATTTCATACATCCAAAGTTCTTAAAAATTACATTATTACATTACTAAATGTTAGAGTGCGGAATATTAAACAGCGGAAATTAAAAGAAACATCTATCGGTAGTAAGCTAGGATTCCATCTGTACCCACTAGAAGAATCCTTCACACAACAGTACTCCTCATGCATTACCTACAATAGGGGTAAATAAACCCTGAGTACACAATGTACTCACAAGACTTATCCGACTAGTGGGAATAGCTTCCCGACTCTAAGGGATATGCAAAGCTTTATGGTTTGCTGGTTTCCTTTTTGCAGAAAGCAATACTAATAGTGAGTCCTTATTTATGCTATTATTTATAGCCGTATTAATTGATTATCTAGCCATTCTATGTAAGCACCTATTCTACTTTTAAGAAGAAGTTGAGCAATCAGTTCCATTTCATCATTTTCTAGCTTTTAGTTCTTACTACGATGCTAAACCATAGACAAGCCGTACCGGATCGTCTGGCGATTCGTGAATCAATGCCCCCAGCTGGGTACCCCAAAAACACACGCCCCGCTTGTACCCCAGGCACAAGCAAGACCATCCCATCACCCTCCTATCCTAGGCTCCAGGTCCCCGTCCAAACTTGGACTCCAAGCCCCCGCTCCTAAGTCCTAGACTTAGTGCTGTGCAAGGACCTCTACCATCCCCGCCTCCAATCAGTCGGTCCAGAAAGAGCCAGAACCCATGACAAGAGGGCAACAAGTCTTCCCTACGCCCATACCTAAGTATGTGCTCGGGATAATAAATCTATGACTTGCTTAGAGCCTTATGCAACGGCCGGTCCTTTACCGACATAGACAGGGAAAAAGTATAACCAAGCTATGCCCTATTGGCCTCAGGACACAACATCTTACACCCACCAATACCCAAATCATATCCTCGCTCGGTCACCATTTTTCCTTTCCACCATTTTATCATGAGTGATCATAATTATCACCTATTGCGAGTAACGACAGGTTACTCACGCTACCGAAATCCTGAGCATAGCAGCTATTTGACCTGTACTAGTAGGACTCATAGGTAGATGTATTTATGCATGTAGTTTCCATAAAATACCTGAAACATAAATGCACATCATATATATTCAGTGATCATAAAATATGGGTTATGCACCGGGGCTTGCCTTGGGCAGGCGGTGGGTCAACAAAGTCAGCACCAAAAGGCTTCGAGGCTTGCTCCCACACGAGGATCTCCTCCTCGTACTCCTCAATGACCTCTTCGTAATCCTGTTCGTCCACGGGCACGGACTCTACCAACTCATGATCTACATGCATGAAACGATGATGCAACACTTAGTAATACGGCAACAGCGACTCTTAACATAAAAACACATCTATCAAGCTACTAAGTGAGTTCTACTGACTAAGGTGCTAAGTTACCTACTGCTACCACTAACAAGTATGAAGCACGACATATATTAACTTAGGAACTAAAGGTATTCTTACTCTTAATACCGATTTACTCAATATATGATAAAACAAGGGTACAAGCTATTCTATTTATTAACCTACTCTAGTGCTACAAAAATTACAGTGAGTACATAATAATCTAATGAACCTACAGTAAAAATTTCATGACTAAATCTATCATCCATTTGCCACAATAATTCCTCCAAATATTAATCTATATAATACTATGCTCTCTAATTTGAATTTATGAACCTATCAGGATCACAGCTAACTGTAAACTAACTACACCAACAGATAGATAGCATTTTTGTGAACCTAACAATTTTTGTTTCACCATTTTTGGACATCTATAAGATTTTCTACAAATTATCAAAGTTCAACTCAAAACTAAATTAGATAAGCATTTATTAATTCATTGGAAAATGGAAAACCCAATTCCACCACGCGCCCAGAGCGCGACGGCTCGGCCCAGTCCGGCGCAAACACGCGCGCGCACGCGATGCACTGGCGTGGCCCAACATGGGCGCAGCCCATCCACACGACGGTGGTCCACAATGGGGAGGCCCATGCGCTTTGGCTATTTTACAAAAATGACCCTGACCTACCGATGAATCACCCTAAGACCCATGACACTATTCCTGTAGTCAGCTACTTCATAGATAAACCCTTGGAATAAGCTGTCTTTGCAACGATGACACCCTCGGCACCCGCGCACGTGCATCGACATGGCGGCGCTGGCATAGGGCGGTTATGCCGACCAGACCAGTCCCTCCCTGCCCCCAAATGTGAGCCGATGCTCACCTAGGCATAAACCCAAAGTGCAGCAACGCGACGAACGAAGATGTTGTCCTGAGCTCCCTCCACGATGGCGGACTCCTCCCTGCAACGATAGCCATGTTCCCATGAGCCAAGGCACAGACAACGTGAACAAGCTCAAGGATGGGCATCAGCGACTCACCCTGAACCTACCAGAAGTGGTGGATTGACCGATGACAAACTGAGCCAAGCTGGCCGCGTGCGCATGGATGGTGCGGTGGCACACGGCGGTGGCAAGGCTACGTCAGGGGAGGCTAGACGGCGGTAGAGATTCAGCAAAGGTGCATAGGGTGATTAGCAAGTGGAGGCAAAGCTAGCGATGCAAGGAATTGACACGAGCTACACTAGATAGGGAGCTGGCCTTCGACATAGACCGACACATCTTAATGACCCGACGGAACAGCATCTCCAAATTGGAGCACAAAACGGCGTGGCTCGCTGCAAGGTGGGTCAGGTGGCTGGCTGGCTACTCAGCAGAGCCGAGGATGGGGTTAATTGGAATGAGGTGGCTCCACCAGGTTGAATTGCAAGCGTGGGACTGGCGACCAAGGTGGCAGTGGAACAGGGGGACGACTGGCATGGCTTGGCGTGACGTTGTCCATGTAGGACGCAGCTGTCAATTAGTGCACAAACACGTATGGCTACGGGGCGATGGGGAAACGGCCAACATACATAGGATGGTGGGCCACACGGCCATAAACCGCAAGACGATGATGGTGGCTTGGCCCTGCGCTGTAGTGGTATGGTGCCAGTCAGCGCAGCGTCGGATTGAGCATGATGTGATGGTAAGGGCAGGCGGCAAGCCCACACGTGGCAAGGTGATGTGTGAGCAGAGCCAAGCGTGGCCATGAGCACATGGTACTGCCAGGCAAGCGCGAGGTGGCAGCGCTGCTAGGCGGATGAGACGGTGGTGGCAGAGCACACACGGGTGACCTCACGCAAACGGCTACGGCTAGCGGCAATGCAGTGGCACGACGCGCAGGGTCAGTGACATGGCGAAGCAGCTATAGCGGTTGGCCAAAGCAGTGGACCCACAACGACGACAGCGGTGGTGGCGGAGCGGCCAGACCTACCAGCGCGGTGTGCTTGCATGCGTGAGCGTGAGCGTGAGCTAGGGCGTGGCAACGGTGACAGTGGCCCGCAGCGCGGAGCCAGTGGCAGGCCCGACCAGCGCGGTGGTGCACATACGACATGTGTGCGCGCGTGCGATGGTGAACCAGCATAGCGCGCCGAGCCGAGGCAATGGTGACCGCGTCCAAATGCAGAAACCGTGTTGTGCACGCTTTTTAAAGCGGTCCTAAAACCCAACTCAACAATCCAATTGCTAAACCAGTTTTTCTACACTCAAGAGGGCATGTTAAACTATTGAAATGAGCCCTAATACCCTACCATTGCTTAACCCAAATTTCCTACAAAAATTGTTGAACTTAGCTTTGTCGAACCATTTTCTGACTTACGAAAATTGACTAAGTTCTTGTCGGTTTCACGTCGAATTCGATTTCCAAGCTATCACGTATGTTAGCTAGCGAATCCCCTTCTCAATCGCAAGTATTTCATCATCGCCTATGAAGTTAGTACTACCAACTTTATTGAAGTGCCGGTTATGCGTTCTATAGCATTTTCATTCAATAAAAATTCATTTAGAACCCTAAGTGATATAACGCGACATGAAACATAACATTCGTTTCGCGTTTCCGACGAACGTTTCGAGCCACAAAAATTGATTTACACTCTATAATTCATACACTATCATATAAACATGATGCATATGCAATGTTTTAGCAAAAATTATATAGTGTAACACCGAGGGTGTTACAACTCAGCATATGGCCAAAATTCTATATAAACTATAGAATCAACATACTTACGGTAGACCCATTGCTTTATGGATTGCCAAATGTGTTTGGAGGAGGCATCTGTAAAAATATAGGGAAGTAAATTGTAGATATGAGTTGCTCTTCACTCAACGGTCCACATACCAAAACATAAGAGGGAGGAGGGGGTTGTATACTAGAAAGAAGAGCCGAAGGACGAGAGGAAGACAACGGTGGCATGGTAGATCCAGACTTTGGTTGACGTCCTCCCCTCTGCATCGCCGTCCTTGCCGCCGTCCAGTGTTTTTGTAAGACTACGAGATCATAGAGATGGTGGGGGCTGGGGTCTAGGGGTGCCCTAGCTGGTTTTGTCTTGATCAGAAATTTCCACATCATCTGGTGTAACACCATGAATTTTGGCCCTAGTTTAAAAACCACTAAAATTTGAACCTTTTTAAAAATTTCCATAGAACAAATAATTATAACTCAAATAGGAATTATTTTATAGATCAACCTAGAAATAAAATTACATGTGTGACATTGCTTGAAATGTTTGTTTGCTGCCTTGCTTTCTTGAACATATGGTGGTACACATCCCTTGACAAGCCATACTCAAATTTGAATTCAAACTCATTTCAAAGTCATATTACAAAAAAATCTAGGAAAAAGAAAAATGAAAATAGAAATAGAAAAGAGCAATCGGGTTCAATTCACCCTCTCCCTCCTTCCCTCGGCCACAGCGTAGCCTGCCTCCTCCTCTTTCTCCCGACACGGGCCTAGCCTACGAGCGCGCCCGCTCTCCCTCTCTCTTTCTCCTTCCTCTGAACTAGACTAGCCCAGCCCAGCCAAGCATGCCCGCTCCCTTCTCCCCCTCTCCTCCTTGCACTGTCAAAGCCCTAGTTTGGTTTTGGATAATTGATAAAACCTAAGTGAACTCACCCTTTGCTCTAAGTGACATGAGATAGGTTGGTTCACTCCAAGTGGTGGAGCTAGATGATGGCACTCAAGTGATGGAGATGGTCACATGTGATGATATCAAGGCTCCAACTTGGAAAAGAAGAAAGAGAAAAACAAAAATGGGCTCAAGGCGAAGGTATACTTGATAGTGCCATTTTTGTTTCACCAATCAAGACACTATAGAGAGTGTGATTGGGTTTAGGATAGATAGTCGTACTATGAAGAGGAAAAAATCATGGTGAAAGCAGTTATCAAGTGCCACTAGGTGATGTCATTCATGTATAGGAATTAGGACCTAGTGTGGACTAACTTTAACCTTGAAAATGCTTGTCAAAGATCACTTTCGTCTGGCAGAGATCACTTCAGGGTACCCTAATAAGTTTTGTCTGGCAAAGAATTATCTGTCGTTTTGGAGTCCCATCCTACATCATAGTAGATAATGGAAAACAATTCGACTGCCCGGATTTCAGAAACTTCTATAGCGAATTGGGTATCAAACTAGCATTCGCATCAGTGAATCACCCAGAGAGCAACGGGTCAGTCGAAAGGGCAAATGGTTTGATTTTCAGTTCGGTGTCAAAAGCACTGTTCGATATGCCAAAAGGAAAATGGGTGCAAGAGCTAGTCACATCAGTTTGAGGTCACAACATCTCGCGCACTAGGACCATAGGGTTCACTCCATTTCGTCTCATGTATGACAAAGAAGCCATAACACCAGAAGGGCTCAAACTAGAATCTTTTCATACGAAAATTGCATCAACGACTCCAATGTAGCGATACATGGAGCTCGAAGCAACAGAGAATGCCAGGTTACAAGCTGCATCTAACCAGGACAATTACCATCAAGAAATGAAGGCCTGGAGAGATAAGAAAGTGCTGCAAAAGAACATCAACCTAGGCTACATGGTGCTAATCTGGCACCCCGACAAGCAGGGCAAACTATAGTCGCAGTGGTACATGTGGCAGAACTACGTAATCTAATGCCTCCTAGGAGTAGAGACACTAAGTACTCAAGAGAGTGCACTAAATCATGCCATTCCGTCGAGCACACCCAAGGGAGAACTCAAAATTCCACATTTTTCCGTCAGGATCATAATTGAGAGTATAAAGCTTACAACCTCTTTAGCCATTTCTTACATTGTTTAATACAATAGCGGAGTTAAACATGTGATCAGAGTTTTAGTGGAAATAAAAATTCATACACTACAAGGTTAAGAGCTACATGAGGAACATCTACATACAAGGAATGGTAACAGATTATAAGTTTTTCCTTTGCAAAATGTTTTTAAGAAAATTTTAAATAAACTCTACATCAGCAGCGTCAGGAAATCCTCGCTGAGCCCACCAGGAGGTTTCCACACACAAGTGTAGTTCAACCGTACCTATCGCCTGCAACAGGGGGAATAAAACCCTGAGTACTTAATTGTACTCAGCAAGACTTACCCAACAAGGGAAAATCAAAGACTCCAAGGATATGCAAGGCTTTTTGGCTTGCTGGTTTTTTCCTTTGCAGGAAGCATTACTAATAGTGCATCCTTATATTCCAAGTTTCTAGCAGTTGTTTTTAGTTACTTAGCTAACCATTCTAGGTAAGCACTATACTACTTTCAAGCATGTGGATAAGCAATCAAAACCATTTTATCACCTTCTAGTTCCAGTTCTTACTACGGTGCTAGACCATAGCCAAGTCGGTTCTGTCTCATAAAAACGGCGATTTGTGAATCAATGTATCCCAGTTGGGTACCCCAAAACACACGCCCCGCTTGCACCCTAGGCACAAACAGAACCAACTCGTCTCCCTCCTATCAAGGCGTCTAGGTCCTCATCCGAACTTGGACTCCAAGCCTCCAACACCTAAGACCCAGTCTCAGTATGGTGCTTAGACATCCACCTAATACCCACCCCTAAAAGTCAGTCTGGAAAGAGCCAAAACTCATAACAAGAGAGTAACAAGTCTTCCCGCTCCTATAAGTAAGTATGTGCTTAGGATAATAAGTCTATGACCTAACTACCATCCACAACAATGGATAGTCCTCGATCGACATAGGCAGAACAAGTGCAATTCGAGCCTCGCTCGAATGTCTAACCAAGTCCAGATCTAAAGTACCATTCCTCCCGATCTCCAATTATCCTCCATATATATATTCCATGTGATAGTAATATAATAACAACAATAATATCTTTCCTATCTCTCACGAGTGATAGGTAATCACTCGACTTCTACCAGATCCTATAGCATAGCAATCTACATGATCCTATCATACTAGTAAGACTCATGGGATAAGGATATATGCATATGCAAGTGAGTTTCATTCAACTCCTCAAAACTTAATGCACAACATGAAATAAAGTGCAGAATATTAGAGGTTATGCACCGGGGCTTGCCTGAGCAAGATGTAACCAAGGATTAGCATTCCATCATGGTGACACGATCACCAAGGCACCATCTTTTCTGTTTCCCTAGTCAACTCCACGATCCATTGTTGTTCCTATTATGATATACGTGGATGCAGCGCAGAAAACATAATTAACCAGCGGTAGCTGTAACTCTAAAAATATGATTACGCTCCGCAAGCTAACGAGCTAGCTCTAATGACTAATGCACTAGGCTACATATCCATGTCGTCAAGTAAGGCTTTGTCTCTGGAAAAATGTTTTAGTTCTACAACCCCAAAGTGTTTTGGCATTTTATTGATTAAATACATATATTCGTACTAGGGCTCATTTAACTACTTTAGCAAACTAATCCCTATGGAGCTACAAAAATTACAGTGAGCACCTAATAATGTTAGAAATTTTCTGTAAAAATCTCAGAGCCAACACTACTACCAATTCCTAATAGTAATTCTTACAATTTGATGTTTTAACAATATTAAGTGTTTCAATTTAATTAGATTACTCTTGGAAATACTATGAAACCATGCGAACAAAAATATACTAGCAGATAGATCATGATTTTAGGAATGGAACAAAATTGATTTCACAATTTTTGGTCAACTACACATATTTCTATTGAATTTACAAGTTTACCTTAGAAACTAATTAGATAATGCTTTAGAAAAAGAAAACGGCCGACAGCAACCCATTCTGGCCTAGCAGCCCAGCGTAGGTCGCGGCCGCGTGTGCGTCGCGATGGCCCAGCATGGCCCAAGGCTAGGATGCCTGCGCGTGCGCTCACATTTTGACAAAGGGGGCTCGGGTTTTTGGATAATCACGCAGAGCAATAGAGCACTATTACTACACACTCACACTTTGCACTAAAGACCCTAGAATGTGTCACCTTTGCAACGGGGCGGTCCTCGGCGTACCCGCGCGCGGCGGTGCGGCACACCGGTGACAACGGCGGTTACGCCGAGCAAGCTAGACCCACTATGACAGTAATAACGGGTCGACCACCATCTATGGCTAAACTGCGCGCATGGGTGGTAGTTAGGGACTCAGCGGCGCACTACCATGAGCAGCAGTGGTGAGCAGCTAACTATGGCAGTGGTGCCAATTCTGACGAACCTACGTATGTTCAGTAGAGTAGAGGTGGCAGATAAGCATTAGTGGCTCACCGTGGTGCACGCCCCACTGACGGTTGAAGCAGGGGAGTGCTGTGGCGGTCTGGCCACGTGTGCCTGCACCGCATAGTGACGCTCGGAGCATGACACCGACGCGTCCACACTCCATCGTCGAGCATCCTGGCCAAAGTAACGCGAGCACCAGATGGAGAAAGTCAAGGTGAGCTCTAGGTTACGCGTAATTGAATTGCTACCATTCCTACTTGCCTTACCTCCCAACCCATCGGTTCGGCGGCGCACAAGGCCGGCGGTGGCCAAAAATGCAAAATTGGCCACAGGCAGGCAAAGACTGGACTTGGTGGGAACAAGGCGCCTAGATGACTCCCTCTGCTACCTGCTGACCCAAGGAATTGGACCAGGAAGCTTTGAGTTGTAGGTTATGAAGGGGAAAGGATAGCGGTGCGCCCCACCGCCACGCCGCGGGGAATGTCCCTAGCAGAAATGGTCCGGCCATGACCCGATGAGGCACGGTAGTAGGGATATGACCACACGAGCGAGCGACACATTGGTTAGCGCTTGGACATAGCCATTGAAGGTGTGCCCGCGTGCAGCCACACACGCGTAGCAGAATGGCGTTGCCATGCGGCAGGAGGCGGTGCGAGCAGGAGTGAGGTAGGTGAGGTGAGCGGTTGTGAACGCGTGCTATAGGGCGGGGCAAGGTGATTCGGAAGGTAGAGTGCAGCCCTATGTGTGACTTGGCAGTACGTGTGCACGATGTGGGGCGGTGGTGACCAAGCCTGGCCTAGCACGCAGCCGGCCGACCACCAAGGTTGGCCCACGGGACTCGGCCATGGCGAGGCTAAGGCATTGCGTGGCACCAAGCAACACATGACAACGACACATGGACTGACCAGCGGTAGCCACCCGGCCATGACCCGAGCTCGTCACCGGTAGCACACTCACATGCATGGTGACCGTGGCCTCAGGTCACGAAACTAGGAAGGATGCCACACACACTTTTTAAAGCAGGCCAAAAACTGCTCACTAATTTGATGAAGGCTCAACCGATTCCATGAACCTAAGGTCAACACTACCAGCTAGCTAGCGAAGCAATCGTCATGACCAGAGAGCAACCAGAGGGGGAGTGAGAGGAATGCCAACATGAGCTCATCGTGCTGAACGTTAGTTGACAAATAGAGCGCCAATGACACGACTGACACGTTTTAACAAAGTTTGGGAAATTTTATGAAGGTATCGTGACACCCAACACCACTACCACTTAAGCCATTCTCAAGTACTCGCCTAGAGGCAACCAACAATACAAGAACATGAAGTCGATGTTTAAGCAATTTTGTTAGAATTTGAATGTCAAAATGACATTGTCTACTATCATTTTCAGATTTAGAAAAGGGCAAGGCCCGGTTAGGACTAACAACCATTTGCGCTTTCGTCACAATTTTTAATGTCTAAACCTTATTAATTTAATCCAATAAACATTTCATGCAATAGTCCATACTTTATACTAAACCATAGGAGCAAAACATTTAAGCGCCCTTTTACTATTTTACTCAATATAAATCACCAAAAATGACATTTGAAACATAAGTTTAATTTCTCATCGATTCAACGAAATGTTCTAGTTTGAATTTCGGATTTGATTTTTGAGGTCCCAAAAACCCTAGTTAACAATACTCACTTCCCAAAAATTAAAGTTGTATTCTTATCTACATTATTTGCTCACCATTTTTACATAAACACTATACACAAGTTATATCTTGTTTTTGTTTGTAGAAATTGTTTCATGTGTGTTTTAACTTGTTAAAGTTCAAAAACTTGTTCGGCTTGATTTCTTCGAGGCCTTAACATAGGCACTAAGCAAGTTCGTAACACTAGAGGTGTTATAGTATGGGCCTTTAGTAGTAGCGAATACGTTCAAGCCAGGGGTCTTCAGGCTACTGAATGAAGAAGGAATTGAAATAAGTCACACATGGAACGTAGACAATCTGCGGTGCTTCTACCCATGACATCTTCGCCCTCTAAGGGTTGTAATTTTTTCTTCTTTTTTCCGATCGTGTAAACATTAAACAAGGGTTCACTCTCTTTTTCCTCATAGGGGAAGCCTTTGCGAAAAGGTGTGAGCTTTTTTAACGAGGCGATCCCATGTACCATTTTTAAAATTAAAATTGAACCTTTCCCTACACAAGGCCTAAGAACTAGGCGTCGAAACAAAACCTGACCTCGGCAGGATATGAACATCGACGAAGGGCAACCTCATCATAGGTTGTGCATTCTACGCTCATGCGACACGTCACGATCGGAAACTCCGCAACCCTAAGTAGGCCTACAGGCTGCTACAACCTCTCGCTTCACCAAAAAGGAGTGAGCGAAAGGAAAAAGGATGATAAGCCTAAACAACGCTACAACACACCAAAAAGGAGTGTGGGTGGAAGCAAAAGCCGAATAGGCTGTAAAAACATTCCGCACCACCAAAAAGGAGTGGCGGCGGAAAGGAAAGGCTCAAAAACCACATAATGGAGGGTAGCACAAATTGAACCCCCAAGCGAGTTCCAACAACCCAGTGTACGAGAAAGGATAGAAGCATTAACCCAGCAGAAGCTTAATAAGCAACCCACCGCACCAACCAAAATTTAAGACCCCACCAGGCAATCGGCACTATATAAACAACCAGGGGCCGCCCACTCGGGCCATAAGCCGGTGGGCAAGATAGGAAGCATAGACACTCCAACTCAAAAGCAAGAAAGTAGAGCACTAGAGGGAAGAGCCTGTACGCCCGTGCGAGAGCAGTAGGAAGCGCGTGAAAAGAGAAAAGTGCGATATGAAATGTTAAAAATGCAAAAGGAGAGATGTTGCATAACCAAAGGCCCCAATATCCTAGGAATAAGAAGCATCAGGATTTCGCAGCATGCCAGGGCAGCAAGCCACGCCTTAGACAAGAGATGGCTAGCTACACAAGCCACTAATGGGGGCATTGACTACTTTTCGGGGTGCAGCCACTCTAAGAGTGAATGCGTTAAAAAACACTTTAGCTTCTTAGAATCGCCATCTTCCACAGTCCTCGGTGATCGTCACCCCATTGTTTGCAACTTTCTAGCCCTGAATGGCAGGAGTAGACTTTTAGCTCTCGGTCATCAATGGGGCAAGCCCGAGCTGCTCCAAACAACTTAGCTGATTCACCCCATTGCTTCCAACTTTCCAGTGTCATGCCAAAAGCAGACATCCAGGAGAAAGGGCAAGCAATGCAAACTAGTGCAACCAAGAAAACACATGAAAACACCAATCAGCGATGTAATCTTGGAGAATGAAGCCTGGTCCAGCGCCACCCTTAGCAGTAAAATGAAAAATTGACAAGCAAAGCATTTCGCACGCTAATCGATCCGAAGTGGCCTTATCATTCTCGCTCATGCAATACGCCAATGGGCTAGCAGAGGAGCCACTCGCACGTTATCGCTCCATTCCCATCCCCTCACCTTAAAAGGTTGGGGGACGGTGTTCTACTTTTCGCTTATGCGATATGCCGAGGGGCTAGTAGGGGAGCCGCTCACGCGTTATCGCTCCATGCCCATCCCCTCGCCTCAAAAGGATGGGGGGACGACATTGTACTTTTTGCCTATCCAATATGCCGAGGGGCTAGCAGAGGAGCCGCTCCCGCATTATCGCTCCATTCCCATCCCCTCATCTTAAAAGGTTGGGGGGGGCGGCGTTCTGCTTTTTGCCTATGCGATATGCCAAGGGGCTAGCAGAGGAGCCGCTCACGCGTTATCGCTCCATGCCCATCCCCTTGCCTCAAAAGGATGGGGGAGGGCATTCTACTTTTTGCTTATGCGATATGCTGAGAGGCTAGCATAGGAGCCACTCACGCGTTATCGCTCCATTCCTATCCCCTTGCCTTAAAAGGATGGGGGGACGACGTTCTACTTTTCGCCTATGCGATATGCCGAGGGGCTAGCAAAGGAGCCACTCACGCGTTATCGCTCCATTCCCATCCCCTCGCCTTAAAAGGTTGGGGGATGGCATTCCACTTTTTGGCTAATGCGATATGCCGAGGGGCTAGCTAAAAAGCTACTCAGATGCTACCTCTCCCTCCATCCCCTTGTTGTAAAAGGTTGGGGATGACATTTTTCTTTTTGCCTGTGCAAGAGGCCAAGGAGTGTTGTAATGGGAGAATGGCATCTCGGCATCACCATGGAAACGAATAAATCAAAGGGCAAAATAAACACCAAACAAGTCTGAGATATCCTTATTCAATACCATAACTTGTTAAGCAACATTACATCACACATCGCACATGCAACAACCTATGCTTTGCCCCCTCGGGGGCAAAGATAAAAGCTATACCAACAGTTTTCCAGGTCTAAAGTCATCTCTTTGATCGGTTCTTCCTTTGGATCTTTAAGGCCAGACGTCGAGGCCCGCCCGCCATCGCCTCCTGTTCGCTCACGGCAAGACCTTCATTCTTCGAAAATACTCAGGTCAAACTCTGAATAGAAGAACCTATTAAAAGATTCTTCCCGCCTAAGGTATCATCGAAATCGTGAAAGCAAAAATCCAGTCATACTAGCTCCCAGAAACTTTTCACGATGATGAAACCACGACACACCCCAAACATAAAAACCATTGTAATCAATCATTAATGGATAAACATCCATAGGTTGCGCAGGCTCTGCATCAGGATCCTACGCGTCGAAACCACAATAGTTTAAACCAAGTTTTACATCAATCTTCCAAAACAAACACAATCATTCCAAAAGTTACAAATGGCAATACCCTAGTGCTCTACCCCATCTTGGGCCACATTGTTGGTAGGAGTGTCGGTGTCTTCGCCAGTCAGAACCTCTATAGTCGGTGTCATAGGAGCTTCTATGTCACCAGAGTTGCTGCCGCTGGTGCCCTCCTAAGCATTTCGCTCAGCAATGTATGTTTTCACTTTCTCCTAGATCACCATCTGCTCTTCAGCGGACTGCACATCAAAGTTCAGAAAGTTAAAAGCGCCTTCTCGCAGGCCGCAAAACAAAGACGAACATAACAAGATAGAAGTTACCTTGCCCCGGGTCATGGCGGCCTTGAGAAGTGTGAGATCCTGGCCGCTGGGGTCCTAGAACCCATCAAAAAACCTTTTTTGGCTTCATGGGCGTGGGCGGAAGCACTCCAATAAGTCTGTGGGTTGTTGATCTCAAATTTCTCAAGATGGTCGCACCCGCACTTTTCTAGCACTTGAGAGAAAGCGCGAATAGACTCAAACGAAGTGCACTCTCGCCTGGTTGTCATGTAGTCTCTCATAGTGGCTAGCTCATTTGCCAGCGACTCCATGAAGTCTACGGTGGGGGCATCACGGGACGTCTTTGTCTCCTCACCAACGCTCTCGACAAGGCCCTTGTAGACATTCATAGCCCGTTAGGCGCCGGCAATAACCTTCTTGTGCTCATCCCACTTCTTCTGATACTCATCAAATTCTTTCTGTGTCGTCTCCATTTGCTCCTCGGCAGCCCACTGGGCAGATGCATTTTCTTCGGCAAGCTTGTTGTCCACTTCCAGCTCCTACTCAAGGGCACGAATCCTCTCATCTTTAGCTGTGAGATCTTTCTCTAGTCCATCGCGAAAGGCCTACCCCTGGTGTTGGAGCCCATGAGCCAGCAGCTTGGCCTACGAAAATCAAAAAGCGATACATCAGGCCATAAAGAGCACAAAAAAGCAATCAAACAAATACCGAAAAACAACATAAACTTATGGTAACAACATGAAAGATACTTATTCAGGAATTCCAAAAGGTCCCTCTCCAATTCCAATGCTGAGAATGAGCCAGCACATGCGTCAGCAAAGCTAGCCCTACTCTAGGCCGGTAGTAGGCCGACCACACGATAATCCACGTTGGCGATGACCCGTGAAGTCGATACAGCCCCTAGAGAACGAGCAATCCGGTAAGACTCCTCCTTTGTGGAATTCATTTTGCCAGAGGAGCTCGACCCTGAGTAAACTCGCATTTCGCCATAGACTTTAGGATGGGAGCCTAGGCGTAGCTCCCCATGCCCAAACAATTTCCTACGGACTTACTTGTTGCTCAGATGAATGTACTCTGTGTAAAATTGAGACTAACCCTGCAGATGAGATCCTGACACATTAGGAGATGCTAGGGGAGTAGGAGCTAGGCGAGCAGAACCCATATCTTTGGCAGAAGTTGGCCTTGCCTTTTTCACAGCATGCTCCCTCAGAGGATCACTGGCCTTACATCAACTCTTCTTAGTTTTCTTCCTGGCAAAGATGTCGCTGATGGACATTGTGTCCACAAGGCCAAAGGCGTCGTGCACATCAACAACTTTCGCCTTCCTAGATATGTCATCGGAGCTCAAGGGTCCCTGTAACAGTAAAAGCCCATGTCAACAAATAGGAAGAAACTTAAGAGCAAGAAAGCAAAAGGCTATGATGAAATCAAAAAGTAAAGTAAATAGTAATGCAAGAAAATCAAAACACTACCATTTCGGTCCCGACTTGCCCAAATCGGTGGGTCTACCCGATCATGACCACTTCACTATTTCCCACCTTGCTAGCGATCTCGCGTCCAAGGCGAACGCCATCAGGCTCCACCAAGCCTCATCCCCTGTGGCTAAGCTTTATCTTATGGGACTCCATCACCGCGGTGTTGGCACCACGCCCGTCCATCACTTTTTAGGCTCTACCCCTCCGCCCCGGGCACCATGACCATGGGGGGTAGATGCATCAGTCAGAGCATTGGTCGAAGGATCCACCTGCTCTGGATATACAAGGTCCTATTTACACCAAAATTTGGAGAGAAGAACGTTGGAATTCGAAGGCTTCCAACATTGTGCCCATGAAGGAATCAACTGCATGAGGATCAATATCAGCTAATTTAGATACGACTCTAGGATTGGATCTCTTTGGATGACGTCAGCAGATAGCAATGATGAGCTACGGTTAGCACCAGGAAATTGCATACCGGACTCTATAAAAAGGGAAATATTAGGGTCCAAGTTATCTTAAATTAGGAATGTTTTCTTCTATGCCAAAGATTGTAATGAGTCATGCTCGAGTAGAATTCATGTTTAGGCTCCAGGTATAAATATCGGACCCCGGCTATTGTAAAAGGACACAATTAATCAAATACAAGTTACTTACTTTTTTCAGCTCCGGCCACCCCTTAGGAGTAGGAGTAGAGTAGATCTCGGTGAGTTCTTCAGCAAGTACGGCTGCATCGATCCGGTCGACCTCCATTGCTTGTCTATAAGTACCGTCATGGCTTATACTTATGTTCTTACGGCTA
The DNA here is from genome assembly GCF_019320115.1 of Miscanthus floridulus. Classification (NCBI taxonomy): domain Eukaryota; kingdom Viridiplantae; phylum Streptophyta; class Magnoliopsida; order Poales; family Poaceae; genus Miscanthus; species Miscanthus floridulus. The sequence goes on along the minus strand of NC_089580.1, from coordinate 125,182,884 downwards.
CATCGATCCGGTCAACCTCCACCGCGACTCTGGTATAAGCTAGTTATTGACTCTTGTCTTGTTCAAGTAAGGCTACATCAATCCAGTCGACCTCCACTGCTCGAACTAGATTAAGGTCAAGTTATCGGCTCTATCTAAGGGTGGCGTTCCTTCAGATAGATTCATTAAGTTACCGATATTGCTTATTGCTTCTATTATTTATTTAGTTACGGCAATATCACTTTGCCCAATTGGGATTGATCTAGATCGGCCTTATATCCTGTTTAACCCATCGTTTGTTAATCTAAACTGATCTAATCTGTATCTTAAATGATGAGTTATGTTTTATCAGCCATTTTATGTCAATCTTGATCATGCATATGCAATTAAGGCCTGTTTTGTCTTGAATAGATCTCTTGGCTAACGAAAACCATTTCATGGCCTGTGTGATTCTGCCTCACACCCCACTGTTAGCACCGTGGAGTGGGGATCGTTACTTGGTAGATTTGTTCCTAATAGGGCATGACCTTTAACTGTGTGCTATGCCTGAATCGGCTGTTTTAGCCAATATCGAGTGCTTTCACATATGTAGTTCACGTTACGAGACCATTGAAGTAAAGATATGTTGAAAGATGTGTTAGCCCCATGATCTTATTATTGTATTATGGCCTGCATGATTCTGCCTCATGCCCCACTGATATTAGTAATGAGTTAGGGTCGTCAAATCTATTATTGTTTCTACAGCCTGCATGATTCTGCCTCATGCCCCACTGGTCATAGTGATAGACGAGATCTAATATGTTCATTAGATTTATCTTTATTAAATGATTAAATGATGATGAGCCGCTTATTCTATATAAAAAGGGATTCAGTTACTTACAGTCATTGGCTTAGCATAAGTTAATTATTGTTGACATCCTTTTGCAATTGACTATTGTTTGTCTAAATAACGAGATCTATCCTGAGCGATAACCGATTTACCTTCAATAATTCCATGAGCTTTAATTGATTTATTCTTATGAGTATGCTGGAATCGACTATTTAGTCAATTTCCTTCCATATCGGCGCTCAGAGCCGCACATTTGAGACTGTCTAGCAATACTGGCATGTTCCGCCTTAAATTACTGATTAGCTTTCTCTCCTTGTCAATTGCAGGGTCAAATTGACTGGCACGTCTTGGGAGGAGTGCGCAGGATCAACCATCCCTGTGCTAAAGTTAGGTGGATCTCTAGCTCTGTCGAGCGGACCCTTCAGGCTTGCTCGTGTGCCCTCGACACGGGACAAAATTTCATGCCGACACACATTCTTGGCTCGCCTGGTGGGACACCACAATCGTCATGGCAGTTCACAACAACAATGACATCCTTATGGTACATTATGAAGATCTACCTGATGGAGATAAAGATGTCATCGACAAAGCTATAGAAGAGTTTCAGAACAAGTGTTTGTTGTCCTACACCAAAACACATGACAATACAATTGTTTAGAAATATCCACTACCAAGAGTTCTATTGCACGGGCATACAGATGCAGTTGAAACTGAAGATAGGCATTTCTTCACGAAAGCTATAAACAAATCTATTCATGATACCATATCAAGCCATAATGAAGCTTTCCTGGACACATTCCACAACGCCATGAAAGAGGTGTTTCATGGGTTTCCAGTTAGTCAGGTTGGGCCGGTTTATTACAACATTCCACATCTGTCGACCCAAGGGACTAATCAAGTCAGTACCAGCCATCAAGAAGCAGCACCAGCTGGTAATGATGATGTCCAGGCAGTTCAGAGTTCATCTGAACAAGCTCAGGGTATTACTACGAATCATATATAGTATAATCCTAGATCGTCAGTGCAACATATGCAACAGCCGGTGGAGCAAGGTCAGAACTAGGTGATTAATTTTGGCACATCGGGCCACATACCATCATCGGCTCAAAAAATAGCACCATTAGTTTAAAGGATCCGTAGAGATATAGATCCTCATGTCTATAATCAGAGACTTCAAGTAGCAAACCAATAAAGGACCTAGCAGATAGAGATTCCACAAGGGTATCATTATGGCACATATTATAACACCCTTCACATAATTCTGAATCTAGGGTATCAAGGCACACGAGATTCCAATCCACAGATGGGTCAGCAGGTGCAGAGAAATCCAAATTCACATGCTGATGAGTTGTTGCTAAAGGTGACCGAGATGATGAAGAATCAGTTCGGTCTGAAGCCAAATGGGCTGACCTTTTCGTACAAACACCCATATCTAGAATGGTATGATTTTGTTGCTCTTCCTGCAAATTATAGGTTTCCAGAGTTTGCTAAGTTCACTGGCCAAGACAGCAGAAGCACAATAGAACATATTAGTTGGTATCTTACACAATTGGGCGAGGCATCAGTTGAAGAGGCCCATCGAGTTCGTTTCTTCTCCCTGTCACTGTCAGGGCTGGTCTTCACTTGGTTTTCATCGCTGCCAGTGAACTCCATTGCCAATTGGGCTGACCTAGAGAAGAAATTTCATAAATATTTTTATACTAGGACTAGAGAAAACAAGATTACCGATTTGACAATGATAAGGCAGAAAACTAACGAATCGGGCACTGAGTTTCTTTAGAGGTTCCGAGAGACTAGGAATTTGTGCTTCTCATTAAACTTGGCTGATGATCAGCTAGCTGCTTTGGTCGTTCAAGGAATGTTGCTAACATGGAAAGAAAAGCTACTAGGATAAGAATTTGACAACTTAGGTCAATTGGCTCAACGAGTAGCAGCGCTCAATAGCCAATTCCAGAGTATGCGCAGAGATACTCGATTCTAGAAGAGTACCACAGTGGCCAAAGCTTATAATCCATACTCAGTTGATGATGGCTATGAAGATGAAGAAGAAGAGGTTGCTGCAGCTGAATGAAATTGGGGCAAAAAGACAGTAATGGTGCCAAATCCTTGGGGAGGAGGAGTTGAGGAGAGCTATTACTTTGACATCACAAAATCAGACAAGCTCTTCGATTTCTTGTTTGAGAAGGGACAGATCAAGTTGCCCGATAATCATGTTATGCTGCCCCCTGATTAGTTGAAGAATAAAAAGTTCTGCAAGTTCCATAATGCTACTTCTCATTCCACTAATGAATACAGAATTTTTTTGCAGCATATACAGAGGGCTATTTAGCAAGGAAGGCTCAAATTTGATACGCCTCAGAAAATGAAAGTTGATGATAATCCTTTCCTAGGAGATCAAAACATAGTCGATGCTAGGCTACTCAAAGGAAAGACTAAGGTCCTAACATCAACCAAATCAAGAAAAGCTAGAACAGTCGATCCCGAGAAGCAAATATCGACTGATGAATACAGGGAAATTAAAAGATGTCACGATAAGCAAAAGAGCCGATATGAGCAGGAAGAAATGTCAAAAGAAGGGGCGACAGAACCATGGGTTACATCTTGAATTCTGTTGAATAATGGCAGCGATAGAAGGAAAAGGATTATCAACGTTGGTTAGAAAAGCAAGAATACCAGTGTCAAGGAAAAAGAGGGGTATGAAAGAAAGCAAGATGAATTGCATTGGAATTGTCCTTTCTTCAGACATTACTGGAACGAAAGTTTGAAGTTGCCTAATAGAAATAGCTGTCCAGAGTGTAGCGATCAGTATTGGGAGTTTTGGCAATCTCAAGCCAATTGCCGGTCTATCCATGCTCAAGATGCATATTATCACAATAACATGGATCAGCGCTTAAAAAATGGAAGTGCTCATAATTGGCTTGGAAAAAGAGTTGTTGATCAAAACTGGGCTGATTACGAAGAAGGGAGTAATTGAGGAAAATATGTTTGGTAGGAAGGCCAATAGTATCCAAGAGGTTTGACAAGAAGCCAGAAGAGAAGGGTGGAACACCTAAGGAACAGAGAGTTGGAATAGGCTTAGGTATCCGGTAATCTCAAGTATGGCATACTAAGCAAACAACCGATAGAAAGCAACCATGGGCTAATATTCAAATGGCTTTTCTGTTGCCATCAGAATTCAGAGCTCCGGTAGATCAAGAAGTTTATTCGGATTTTGATGAATCGGAGTATGAAGAGATAGTGGCCAAGGTGACGGTTATACAACAGGCTATATTTGATAAACTAGTCAAGCATCAACACTTAAATGCTTTATATGTAAAAGGGTTGGTTGATGGGAAGCTGATGAACAAAATGTTGGTGGACGGAGGTGCTTCTGTCAATCTCATGCCTTACACCACTTTTTGTAAACTTGGCAAGGGACCAAGAGATCTGATGGAGACTAACATGATGCTTAAGGATTTTGGAGGTAATGCGTCTAAGACCTGGGGGCAATAAACATCGAACTAACAATCGGGAGTAAGACTCTACTCACCACATTCTTCGTCATCGATGGAAAAGGGTCGTACAGTTTGCTCCTTGGTCATCATTGGATTCATGCGAACTATTGTGTACCATCGACCATGCATTAGTGTTTGATTCAATAGCATGGAGATGATGTTGAGCTGGTTCGTGCTGATGAATTTGTGAGCATCGCAACAGCCAATCTAGTCTTTTGGGAACTAGGAGATTTCGAATGCTTTTCTGGCAAGTTATGGGAAGGAGGCTTCATTAAAATCAGCAATGAAAGCCAACAGCTGATGCAAGCAATCGGCTCTAAGAGTTCATTTTAGTAAATAGTCATGGCTCTATGTCAGCCATTGGATCAAGGAAGAATAAGCACTGGTCCTGGAGATGGGCTTAGACCGACGTATGTGAACGCTAAGTCGAGTCATAAGTGCAATTCAGAGTTGATAGATCTATTAAAGGAAGTTCTATTTCGCTTAATGGGATGCTTGACCTGGGTTGATCGATCGTTTAACCTTTGGTATGAAAAGTTCTACGGCAAAAAATATTTAAAGGGATGTTATCCTAGCATTTGATAGCCGATTCGTTTTGTCATCGGCTCTAATAGCGGAATATAAACATGTTATCAGAATTACAATGGAAATAAATATCTAATCATGACATGATGAAGTATTGGTATATAAACTATGACAACAGATTATGAAACTTTCATTTATAAAAGCATTTGGCGAGAGTTATAAATAACAACTACGATCGCAGCGTAAAGGAATCCTCGCTGAGTCCACCAGGAGGTATCCACGCACAAGGGTCCGCTCTAGCATCCACCTGTCACCTACAACAGAGGGAATAAAACCCTGAGTACTCAATTGTACTCCACAAGACTTACCAGACAGGAGGAAAGACAAGGCTCTAAGGATATGCAAGGCTATCTGGCTTGTAGGTTTATTGCATTTACAGCAAGCATTACTAAGCATGCGTCCTTATATTCAATTTTTATTAATAGCCGCATTGGTTCATTAACTAACCATTCTAAGTAAGCACCTATGCTACTTTCAAGCAGGTGGTAAGCAAACAAATTTCCTTTTTCCATCTTTCATCTTTCAGTTCTTACTACGATGATAAACCGTAGACAAGCCGTACTAGATTGCCCGGTGATTCGCGAATCAATGCCCCCAGCTAGGTACCTAAAAAACACATGCCCCGCTTGTACCCAAGGCATAAGCAGGACCAACCCATCACCCTCTTGTCCTGGGGTCCTAGGTCCCTATCCAAACTAGGACTCCAAGCCGCGCCCCTGAGTTCTAGACTCAGTGCGGTGCAAGGACCTCCTCCACCAAAAAGAAACCGAGATAGTCAGTCCAGAAAGAGCCAGAACCCATGACAAGAGAGCAGCAAGTCTTCCAAGCGCCCATACCTAAATATGTGCTCAGGATAATAAGTCTGTGACTTGCCTAGAGTCTTATGCAACGGCCGGTCCTTAACCGACAAAGACAAGGAAAGCAGTGTAACCAAGCCATGCCCCGTGTCCATGGCAACACAACCTCTTACACCCACCAATACCCAAACCATATCCCTGCCTGGTCACCATTTTCCTTTCCATCATTTTTATATATTCCAAGTGATAATAATCTAATAATATATTTCCTATCTCTCACGAATAACAGCCATCACTCAACTTCTACTAGAGTCCTATAGCATAGCAATCTACACGATCCTATCATACTAGTAAGACTCAAGGATAAAGATATATATGCAAGTGGGTTTCAACCAACTCCTTAAAACTTAATGCACAAATATAATTTAAACTGCAGAAGAGTAGGGGTTATGCACCGGGGCTTATCTGGGTAAGATATATATTAAAAGTTAGTATCTGCATCTTTAGATCATCCACCATCAACTGAATAGAAAGCCCATTGCATCATCTCCTGGAGAGAATACCATTACACCATCTTCAAATTCCCAATCATTTTTCAATTGATCCGTTGACCCATCATCATACCTATATGATATGCAATGCGATGAAATGCAAATACGTAATTAATCGACTGTAATCTTGACTTGTAAAATACGATTTATGCCTCTCAAGTTAACGAGCTAGTTCTAACGGCGATCGTACTTAGGCCACATATCCATGTTGTCGAATCAGGCATTATTTCCCAACAATTATTTTAGTTATATAAATCCAAGTGGCTTCTTTATTCCGTTCTATCAATTTAATCTTTATTCGAAATAGGACATCAGTATCTATCTAGAAAACTAATTATCCTGGAGCTACAACAATTACAATGAGTACCTAATATTGCTAGGAACCTATTGTACAAATTTTAGATTCAACAATATTACCAATTTATCACAACAATTCCTACAAGTTTATATTTTTACAATATTAAGTACCTTAATTTAATTATATAGCTTCCAAGAATATTATCCAACTATATGAACAAAATATACTAATAGGTAGATCATGATTTTAGGAGACTAACAAAATTGGTTTCACCATTTTTGGATCCGTATACTATTTTATATTGATTTTACAATTTTATTCCCGAGACTAAATTGGCAATCACTTTAGAACTAAAGGGCCAGCAACCCTCAAAATCGGCCTAGCAGAGCACAGTGCGCATGTGGCCAGAGGCCTAGCGAGACACGTGGGCAGGATGGCCCACCGGTGCGGTGAGCAATGGGCCGACCCAAGCGAGGGCGGGCGCGAGCAGCCCAGCCGTAATGGCCGACGGCCCACGCGGCGCAGGCGGTGGCCCAGCAGGGCGCGCGACGCGTGTGGCCCATAGAGGAGGCCGGTGGCCCAAACGGACTATGAGCATGGTCCAACCAGCTAGCCCAACTGGCAAGCCCAGGGTGTGCTAGCGGTTTTGCAAAAACGATCCTACGTTTACCTCTATTTAACTCGGGATCCATAGGCACTATTTAAATGAGTCACGTATTTCGCAATTAGAACCCTGTATTAATTATATTCTTGGATTCTCACCCTTCCTTCCTTCTCAAAGTAGAGCATGGAGCAGAACCACCGGCCGATGGCGGCAGCAACGGCGCAGTGGGGCCAGGAAAGGCATGGCAGAGGCGGAGAACTCACCGGCAAGCTGCATAGGGACCCACGTGGCGACGGGTTGGCCACGGCGAGACAGGAGCTAGGCCCCGGTAGCCTACCCGCATGAGCCATAGTGTCGGCGAGTCGACTGTGGTCGCGCTGGGAAGTAGGGGAAACGACAGTCATGGCCATGGCATGCTACGACAGCGGCATGTCACGGTGGGCGTGGAGCATGCCAAGGTGACGACACTCTAGGGGCTCGGTGGTGCGGCTGGCTCCGGGACAGCGTGGTGTGTCGGTGGCTCCAGCATGGTACATGGCGAAGGCGTGGAACTAAGATGCAGGGCCAACCCTGGTGGGGTGCTGCTGCTCGGGTAGTGGGAGCAGCCGCAGGCGCGAGCAGTGGTCAGCCACTCGCATGGATGACGAACGACGCGTATGCAGCATAGGGCCACGTAGTGGGACTACAGCACGGGCACGCGATGGAGGAGGACCAGAGGAGTAGCAAGAGCGTCGGCGTGCAGCACGGGAGGAGCGACGCTGCGACTAGGGCCCAATGTGGGGCCGAGGGCACAGCAGCCGGGCGCGTGCGCTCACACAGGGTGGGAAAAAGAGCAGCTATGGTGGACTGGAGCAGTTGGAGTCGCACGCGGGAAGGAAACTGCAGGGGCGCTTCACTAGCGCGGATGACGGTGGGGCGCCGGTGCTCGAGGAAAGGCCAGCGCAGAGGTGGAGCGGCGCTTGAGAGGGATGGCGAGTGGAGCAGCAGGAACAAGCATGGCAGTGGGGCATAGTAGCAAGCAGTGAGAGTGAGAAGCTTTCGATGGGCATGAGGCACTTCGACTGTTGCGACTCGGTAGAGACCATGGAGAGGAGAAAAGAAGGGGCGCAGATAGTAGGCCAAGGCGACTGGGGCACTGTCAATCGGGTGCTTGGCTTGGCAGAGAAGCAGTCCAGACAAGCGATGACAGACTGAGACAAGCTACAGCAGACAGAGACAAGCTAAGCTAGGCAAGGCAAGCAAGGTCAGAGCAAACTACAGCAGACTGAATGGGCAGACCGAAGCGGGGGCGTCTCCTCCACGGTAGTAGAAAAGGAAGGAACGAGAACCAACACGAGGGAGGTACACGTCGTACACACGCCAGAGCACCGACACAGAGGTAGGATGGGACGAGGCAGCGTGGCCAACAGCGGTGCACCAGCATGCATATAGGGACATGAGAGGACACATCGAGGGTAGGGGGTCGAACCACGTGCTCATTTTCAGACACCCAACGCAGTGGACCAGTTCGTATGCGATTGGATGGGAAGTTTTGCAATGCAGAGAAATGCAGAGCCACGACGAGAACGAGACGGTAAATAATTGCCATGCAACGAGTACGCTGTATGCTAGGAAAAATAAACAAAGCTGCTGCGCTCTCTCTCTCTCTCTCTCGTCAGTTCTTGCTTATCAAAATAAACCCGTGAGTATATATATATATTGTTCTATTTATGAATGGATTTTATTTTATTTATACAAGTTGCCTTTCATGCTTAATCTAACAGAACAAACCATTCGATAGAATCATCGTTTGACATTCCTAAATATTTCTACGCACTGCATAATTTAACTTGAGCATTTATTTGAGTCCACGAAACTAAGTCACACTAGATTCATTTATCGCCTCAAGTACGTTTTAAATTAAAAACCCGAGAAACTCATTTCAGAAATTTTTCTGAGGCCTAAATTGCGGTGCTAAATGAGCTCATAACACCAAGGGTGTTACAACCAACCCGCCGTAAAAAAAGAATCTCGTCCCGAGATTCGAAGCAAGAACCAGAAGAGGAAAAACGCTATTACATTTCATAGATCGGGAATTACACAAAAGATTACACGACTTCAAGTGCTAAACCACACAGGGATTTAAGGATACATGGTTAAGAGCAACCTGGTACAATCGAGACTTAATCCAGAAGTCGAGATAGGCGAGGACAATAGAGAAACAATAAGATAATAATTATCCAAAACATGGCGTAGGTCCAACAAATCCAGAAACAGTCGACTGAGAAGTAAAACATCGTAAACCCTAAGATTGACTACCCCAAAGGGAACTTGAACTTCTTCGACGAACCGAATCCTTTCTTCTCCTTAGATTACACTATCACCTCAGACTGACGAACCTAGCTACACAATGTCGACTAGATTTCATAACTCTGCTCTGAATGTGAGGGGAATGGGGATGAAGAAGAAGAGCAAGGACCAAGGGTATCTTATAGTGGCGAACGGAGGTGGAGTGCAACACACCAGAAGTGGAGGCGGCATGAATGGGATACATAGACGGTTCATGCTATGGAGATAAACCCAACCATGGTGCGCTCACTGCACAAGCGAGTGGATGGGAAATAAAGGAGAGGAGATAAGAGGGTGCGCTCGACGAGGGAGGCATGCGGGCGGATGTGTCCCCAAAAGAAGAAAGAAGGGAAAGGGAAGGGGGTCCATTATGAGGGACGAGGCATGAGAGTCAAGAGCCAACCAGATGCTTGGAAAAGGAGAAACGCACAGTGCACAAAGACAGCTAGTGCGGCACGATGCCATGGCCACGCAAAAACAGGATGCTAAACGCCCGATACAGACAGCATTCGTAAGGCACATAGCGAAATGACCCAGCATGTGTAGCGCGGTCAACTAAACATAGGGCTTGGGACATGACATCCACTCAGGCTTTTACAATTACTCCCAACTATTCAAGGCTAACTTCCCTTACTACTCTTTTTTTCTTTCCTTTACTCGACCACATTTGTCTTTTATGTAAACTAAGACCATGTCATACTTTCTTCTCCAAAACCACCTCCTCCTGTTTACTTAGAGAGAACACTATCTTATCAACCCGTTGTGGATTTCCCGTTTGAACACCTGAATATTTTCAAGGAGAATGTTTTGTAGCAAAAACGGTACGGCGGTGTAACTTGGTAAGGGTACTTGGTTAACAACCTCGATACCAGCACGTGTCGGGCAGCGTCACATGTGGCAGCTATTCCATAGGGAGCCTCGGTTTCATCACGGCACCATAAGCTTTTAACCAGGCAACTATTACCAACTTACACACCATGAAGGCGATGGGGTCGTAGACCACAGAGTAAGGGGAGTATTGCAAGGGAAAATTCAAACAACAAGGGTTCCCTTCACAATAAGGGACAAGGAGTTTAAATCCAACGATGGATTTGTTTTAAAGAGATTCAAGTGTTCTACTGTGACATCCAAATTTAGTCGAGACAGTGTCCTTTGTTATCCAATCACGACTGGTCTGCTAGTATCTAAATGGCAACTTCTCTTGTAACTCACTTATTATCGCCTTGAAAACTTCACAGCTACTGAGACCTAAAGGCAGATGGACGCAATCACACAGTGAAATAAATAAAATGCATATTTCCATGGTCTTATATGGGTACATCGTATAGGCATTTAGACTCCCATCCATGACACAACATTCACCTTCCCTACGTCGGACGATTCCAACAACTACAACAACAACAACGGCAAGAGTACAATACTAGAGGACAGCGACGAAAAGCACTACTACTATAGGTACAACATTCCAAGGCACTAAGCTACTCTAGCCACGCATCTTCATTCCTAGGTGCGGCGGATTCTTCCACCATCCTGGCTAGGGATCTACCTCTTCTCTTGGCGCTGGCTGAGTGAGAGGAACCAAGGGTTCTACATCTGACACTTCCGACGGTGGAGGTGCTGGTGGTGCTGCAACACCAGTTCTTCTTCTTTCTGGCCGATGGATAGGGATCCCTTCCAAGATTGGGGCATCCTTCCTTTTAGCTGCCAGCGTCCTCCGCTTGGCCTTGGTGACAAGATAGGCCTCACACAGCTGATGGACATGCCGATCTTCAGCCTCCTTCATAGCTTCCAACATGGCAGTCTCCCGGCTCTCAGCAGCTGCAGCACTAGCATGCACTTCAGCGAGTTGCACCTAGAGCATTCGGTTGAAGATCTTAGCTTCCTCGGCTCGATAGAGGCAGATCCTTAGTTCCAAGGCTTGCCGGTCATATTGCTCATCCAGATCAAGCAGGTACATGGTCAAGTGCACCATGGTAGGACTATCCTCTTGCGTATCCCGCCCTTGCAAAGCCTCCATGCGAGCCCTCCATGCTCGCTGATTCTTGTCCAAAGGTGGAAAGAACCTCATGGGGGTACAGGCAATGGGCTCCTCATAGATCTGGCAGAGGTACCGCAAGGCTTTGCGGGCCACAACCTGGTAGGTGTCGATGAAGCTAAACCCAGTTGCGGTCACACTCTAGGCTTCAGTGAGGTCGGGGAACTCTTCACTCTTCCCAATGTAGATGGTAACCTCACACCGCTTAGTGCCACGCTCCTCATACTCACGGCCCTCATACTCGGGATGATCTTTGACTCCGAGCTTTTGTAGGGTGGCATGCAGGATTCTGGGAAAACTCTCAGCATTCAGGCAGTAACTACTAACCTAGGCTCCTACCATCCCTGGCGGTGGTGGTGAGGAAGGCTGAGCAAAAAGCTAGCTCAAAGGAAAAGCTAAGCGAGCTAAAGTGCACCGAGTGGTGGTACCAAGGGCTAAGTCAGGCTCTGCTTATAAAGGCATAGTGTTCAGTGGTCCTGGCGTGGTCCACCAGGGTTCCCACGCAGGATCACTATGATGAATCAACCAAATTCCACGCGCTCGAGGCGAGCGATGTGCGATGCCATTACTGACTAGTATGACTGCTGCAACGGTCCAACAAGAGCAAAGAAAAGGGGTACGGGGAGATGTGGGTCACGATAGGCGTGAACCACGGGCGAACACGGAGCACGAAGCCACAGTGCAAACCTAACTTTAGAACAAGAATGAATCAATCATGCACAATATGATAGGTGTGACACCTATGCATGGCGTAGCTACAAGCAATACAGCACTATAATGCACACACAGGATATGCATGAATGCATGTCCTATATGTCCTTTCACTATTGCCACATATAGGGCAACTGTTCTCAAATTTTTAGCACATCGTTCTCTCCCTGTAGCTAGTCGATACTATCGAACTATGCTCGGGGTCAGTGTACCAACAGAATAATTGATTAAGCCTATCTAAGTCAGCAGAGTGCCATCTATCCTAGATACATAACCGTAGTAATAGGGCTACTTATATAACTTCGCAGTTGAACGCCCTAACTTTTTGTAAAAATAGATTGCCAAATTTTAGTTTAGAAAAGATTTTCGAAGCCTTATTTCCTCATTTGTGCTCTGATACCACCTGTGGCAGAACCACCTAATCTAGTGCCTTCTAGGAGTGCTTGTCTTCTATTAGACACTAAGCACCCAAAGAAGAATACTAAATTACTTAGTTCCGTCGGACACACCACATGGGAGAACCTAAAATTCCACATTTTTGCCATCAGGATCACAAATGAGAGAATAAAGCTTACAATATTCTTGACCATTTCTTACATCACTTTTAATACAACATCAGAGTATAATATTTATTATTATAACAATGGAATGTAATCATATTATTAGAGTTATGAACAATTTAATTTAACAGCAGAATATAAACATGTTATCAGAATTACAGCAGAAATAAATATCTAATCATTACATGATGAAGTATTAGTATATAAACTACGACAACAGATTATGAAACTTTCATTTATAAAAGCATTTGGTGAGAGTTATAAATAACAACTACAATTGCAGCGTAAAGGAATCCTCGCTGAGCCCACCAGGAGGTATCCACACACAAGGGTCTGCTCTAGCATCCACCTATCACCTGTAATAGGGGGAATAAAACCCTGAGTACTCAATTGTACTCTGCAAGACTTATCCAACAGGAGAAAAGGAAAGTCTCCAAGGATACGCAAGACTATCTGGCTTGTGGGTTTATTGCATTTGCAGGAAGCATTACTAAGCGTGTGTCCTTATATTTGATTTTTAATAATAGCCGCATTGGTTCATTAACTAACCATTCTAAGTAAGCACCTATGCTACTTTCAAGCAGGTGCTAAGCAATCAGATTTCCTTTTTCCATCTTTCATCTTTTAGTTCTTACTACGATGCTAAACCGTAGACAAGCTGTACCGAATCGCCCGATAATTCGCGAATCAAAGCCCCTAGCTGGGTACCCCGAAAACACACGCCCCGCTTGTACCCAAGGCACAAGCAGGACCAATCCGTCACCCTCCTACCCTGGGGTCCTAGGTCCCCATCCAAACTAGGACTCCAAGCCTCCGCCCCTGAGTCCCGGACTCAGTGCGGTGCAAGGACAGCCTCCACCAAAAAGAAACCCTGACAGTCGGTCCAGAAAGAGCTAGAACCCACGACAAGAGAGCAACAAGTCTTCCAAGTGCCCATACCCAAGTATGTGCTCGGGATAATAAGTCTGTGACTTGCCTAGAGCCTTATGCAATGGCCGGTCCTTAACCGACACATACAGGGAAAGCAGTGTAACCAAGCCATGCCTCGTGTCCACGGGGACACAACCTCTTACACCCACCAATACCCAAATCATATCCCTGCCCGATCACCATTTTCCTTTCCACCATTTTTATATATTCCAAGTGATAATAATCCAATAATATATTTCCTATCTCTCTCGAGTGACAGCCATCACTCGACTTCTACCGGAGTCGTCTAGCATAGCAATCTACATGATCATATCATACAAGTAAGACTCATAGGATAAAGATATATATGCAAGTGGGTTTCAACCAACTCCTTAAAACTTAATGCACAAATATAATTTAAACTGCAGAAGAGTAGGGGTTATGCACCGGGGCTTGCCTGGGTAAGATATATATTAAAAGTTAGTATCTGCATCTTTAGATCATCCACCATCAACTGAATAGAAAGCCCATTGCATCATCTCCTAGAGAGAATACCATTACACCATCTTTGAATTTCCAATCATCCTTCAATTGATTCGTTGACCCATCATCGTACCTATATGATATGCAATGCGATGAAATGAAAATACATAATTAATTGACTGCAATCGTGACTCATAAAATACGATTTATGCCTCTCAAGTTAACGAGCTAGTTCTAACGACGATCGTACTTAGGCCACATATCCATGTTGTCGAATTAGGCGTTATTTCCCAACAATTATTTTAGTTATATAAATCCAAGTGGTTTCTTTATTCCGTTCTATCACTTTAATCTTTATTCGAAATAGGACATCATTATCTATCTAGCAAACTAAATATCCTGGAGCTACAACAATTACAATGAGTACCTAATATTGCTAGGAACCTATTGTACAAATTTTAGATTCAACAATATTACCAATTTATCACAACAATTCCTACATGTTTATATTTTTACAATATTAAGTTCCTTAATTTAATTATATAGCTTCCAAGAATATTATCCAACTATGTGAACAAAATATACTAACAGGTAGATCATGATTTTAGGAGACTAACAAAATTGGTTTCACCATTTTTGGATCCCTATATTATTTTATATTGATTTTACAATTTTATTCTTGAGACTAAATTAGCAATTGCTTTAGAACTAAAGGGCCAGCAGCCCTCAAAATTGGCCCAGTGGAGCACAGTGCGCATGCGGCCAGAGGCCCAGTGAGATGCACGGGCAAGATGGCCCACCGATGCGGCGAGCAACGGGCCAGCCCAAGCGGGGGCGTGCGGTGGCCCAGCAGGGTGCGCGGCGTGCGTGGCCCACAAAGGAGGTCGGTGGCCCAAACGGACAACGAGCGCGGCCCAACCAGCCACCCCAACTAGCATGCCTAGGGTGTGCTGGCGGTTTTGCAAAAACAACCCTATGTTTACCTCTATTCAACTCAAGATCCATAGGCACTATTTAAATGAGTCACGTATTTCGCAATCAGAACCCTATATTAATTCTATTCTTGGATTCTCACCCTTCCTTCCTTCTCAAAGTAGAGCATGGAGCAGAACCATCGGTTGACGGTGGTGGCAAAGGCGTGGTGGGGCTGAGAAAGGCGCGGCTGTGGCAGAGAACTCGCCGACGAGCTGCATAGGGACCCATGCAGCCATGGGCTGGCCACGGCGAGACCAGAGCCGGGCCTCGGCAGCCTGCCCGTGCGAGCCATGGCGTCGGGAGTCAACTGCGGCCGCACTGGGAAGCTGGGGAAACGACGGTCGCGGCCATGGCTTGCTGCGGTAGTGGCAGGTCGCGGTGGCCGAGGAGCATACCAAGGTGACGGCGCTCCTAGGGCTCAGCGACGCGGCTGGCTCTAGGACGGCGTGGGGGCATCGACGGGTCTAGCATGGTACATGGCAGAGGCGTGGCACTGTGAGGCAGGGACGACCCTAGCGGGGTGCTGTTGCTCGGGTGGCGATTGTGGCCATAGGTGCGAGCAGTGACCGGCCATGTGCACGGACGACAGATAGCGCAGATGCGACATAGGGCCACGCAGTGGGACTACGGCACGGGCGTGCGACAGAGGAGGACTGGAGGAGCAGCAAGAGCGCCGACGCGCAGCACGGGTGGAGCAGCGCTGCGACTGGGGTCCAATGTGGGGCTGAGGGCACAACAGCCAGGTGCGTGCTCTCGCACGGGGTGGGGAAAGGGCGGCTATGGCGGACTAGAGCAGTTGGAGTCGCGCACGGGAAGGAAAAGATAGGGGCGCTTCACCGACGCGGATGATGGCAGGGCATCGGCATGGAGGTGGAGCGGCGCTTGCAAGGGATGGCGAGTGGAGCAGCAGGCACAAGCGCGGCAGTGGGACATAGTAGCGAGCAGTGGGAGTGAGAAGCTTCCGACGGGCGTGAGGTGCTTCGGTTGCTGCGGCTCGATAGAGACAATGGAGAGGAGAAAAGAAGGGGCGTGGGCAGTAGGCCAAGGTGACTGGGGCACTGTCAATCAGGTGCTTGGCTCGGCAGAGAAGCAGTCTAGACAAGCGAGGACAGACTAAGACAAGCCATAGCAGGCAGAGACAAGCTGAGCCATGTAAGGCAAGCAAGGTCAGAGCAAACTGCAGCAGACCGAACGGGCAGACCAAAGCGGGGGCGTCTCCTCCACGATAGTAGAAAAGGAAGAAACGGGAAGTAGCACGAGGGAGGTACACATCATACACACGCCAGAGCGCCGACGTGGAGGTAGGATGGGATGGGGCAGCGTGGCCGGCAGCGGCGCACCAACGCGCATATAGGGACTTGAGAGGACGCAGCGAGGACAGGGGGTCAAACCACGTGCTCATTTTCAGACGCCCAGCGCAGTGGACCAATTCGTATGTGATTGGAGGGGAAGCTTTGCAATGCAGAGAAATACAGAGCCACGATGAGAACGAGACGGTAAATAATTGACATGCAACGAGTACGCTGTACGCCAGGAAAAATAAACGAAGCCGTTGCACTCTCTCCCTCATCAATTCTTGCTTATCAAAATAAACCCGTGAGTATATATATATATTGTTTTATTTATGAATGGATTTTATTTTATTTATACAAGTTGTGTTTCATGCATAATCTAACAGAACAAACCATTCGCTAGAATCGTCGTTCGATATTCCTAAATATTTCTACGCACTGCATAATTTAACTTGAGCATTTATTTGAGTCCACAAAACTAAGTCACACCAGATTCACTTATCGCCTCAAGTACGTTTTAAATTAAAACCCCAAGCAACTCGATTCAGAAAATTTTCTTAGGCCTAAATCACGCTGCTAAACGAGCTCATAATACCAAGGGTGTTACACCATGGCATGGAGCTCGTACCCTGTCTGGACTTGCGCTGCGGTCAGCACCACCGACGTGCCATGATGAACACCGTGGAGGGCGTTCTCCTGAACGTGGGCCAGGATGTCTTGGAGGCGAGCGTTGATGAGGGGACCATGAGCGTTGACATAGAATTCATGTTTAGGCTCTGGGTATAAATATCGGACCCGACTATTGTAAAAGGACACAATCAATCAAATACAAGTTACTTACCTTTTTCGGCTTCGGCCACCCCTTAGGAGTAGGAGTAGAGTAGATCTTAGCGAGTTCTTCAGCAAGTACGACTACATTGATCCGGTCGACCACCACTACTTATCTATAAGTATCGTTATGGCTTATACTTCTATTCGTATGGCTGCATCAATCCAGTCGACCTCCACTGCGACTCTAGTATAAGCTAGTTATCGACTCTTGTCTAGTTCAAGTAAGGCTGCATCGATCCGGTCGACCTCCACTGCTCGAACAAGATTAAAGTCAAGTTATCGGCTCTATCTAAGGGTGGCGTTCCTTCGGATAGATTCATTAAGTTACCGATATTGCTTATGTTAACCTATCGTTTGTTAATCTAAACTGATCTAATCTGCATCTTAAATGATGAGTTATGTTTTATCGGCCGTTTTATGTCAATCTTGATCATGCATAGTGTGCGGTTAAGGCATGCTTTGTCTTGAATAGATCTATTGGCTAACAAAAACCGTTTCATGGCCCGTTATCATGGCTTGTGTGATTCTACCTCACACCCCACTATTAGCACCGTGGAGTGAGGATCATTACTTGGTAGATTTGTTCCTGATAGGGCATGACCTTAACTGTGCGCTATGCCTGAATCGGCTGTTTTAGCCGATATCGAGTGCTTTAACATATGCAGTTCATGTTATGAGACCGTTGAAGGAAAGATAGGTTGAAAGATATGTTAGCACAATGATCTTATTATTGTATTATAGCCTGCATGATTCTGCCTCATGCCCCATGATATTAGTAATGAGTTAGGGTTGTCAAATCTATTGTTGTTTCTACGGCATGCATGATTCTGCCTCATGCCCCACTGGTCATAGAGATAGATGAGATCTAATATGTTTATTAGATTTATCTTTATTAAATGGTTAAATGATGATGAGTCGCTTATTCTATATAAAAAGGGATTCAGTTACTTACAGTCATTGGCTTAGCATAAGTTAATTATTGTTGACGTCCTTTTGCCATTGACTAATGTTTATCTAAATAATGGGATATATCCTGAGCGATAACTGATTTACCTTCCATAATTCCAAGAGCTTTAATTGATTTATTCTTATGAGTATGTTGGAATCGACTATTTAGTCGATTTCCTTCCATATCGGCTCTTAGAGCCACACATTCGGGATTGTCTGGTAATACCGGCATGTTCCGCCTTAAATTACTAATTAGCTTTCTCTCCTTATCAATTGCAGGGTCAAATTGACTGACATGTCTCGGGAAGAGTGCGTAGGATCGACCATCCCTGCGCTGAAGCTAGGTGGATCTCCAGCTCCATCGAGCGGACCCTTCTGGCTTGCTCGTGTGCCCTCGGCACGGGACGAAATTTCGTGCCGACAGATCCAAAGCATCGAAAACTCGGTTCAATCGCTGTTTCCCAGCCAAAGCTTCACATTTGCCCATGTGTTCTCACTTGCCATAGGGTCCAATAATTTCATCAGCCTTGTGCTCGATAAGACTTACCAAACTAAAGTCACTCAGAAACGCATCAGAAGACGAGACACCAAGGTTCGGAAGCACGTATCCATATTTCCGCACAAAACCAAAAAAACGGCGTTTCTTGGCTCAACGGAGGACTATCGCACGCTAACCACTCCTCCACTAGATCTCGGCTGATCTGCCAGCGAGAAGTTAAAGCAAAAGCATCAGCGACTGCCGTATCGCGCGGGCCAACCGCCATTATATTAGCCAGATGAAATCCTGCCATTGGAGTCATCTCTGACACAAGCACGTGTGCTTTTGGCAAATTATTCATCAGTGCATCTGTCACGTCCTCGTCTGAGCAAATGCGATGGTAAAACCCAAAATCAATCCAGCGTGGCCACTTGTTCCGATAGGCCAGCACGATTTGCACGCTGCCCTTCATTTTCTTCGGAACAAAATTGTAAGACCCGTAATGGCCCACCATCTTGATTTTTGAATGCATGTTCTTCAACATCTTCTTATGGAAGTGGGTCTCGTAATATCGGGCAAAGGTATTCACGCTAAGAGCATACCCTAACATTTTCAGTGCCATAGCAAACATGGTCATTCACGAGAAGGCATTAGGGATTACGTGGTGGATCTACAGATTGAAGCGCTACAGAACCTCTCCCATGAAGTCCTCACAGGGAAACCTCAACCCCGCTTCAAAAAAGTCCCGAAAGACAACCGCCTCATACGGCTCTAGGCACAGCACCTCTTCTTGACCCAGAGCTCAACATAACCCACATAACTCAGACTTCAGGAGCCCTTGCTCAACATATTTGTCGAGATCCATCTCCTTGACGTGAAACCATCCAAGGCGATAGGTACCAGGGGTCAAATCAAGTAACCCCCCTTGCAACAGCAGGCACTGGCCCTGCACTTTTGCCCTCTTCTCCATCCTCCAAAATCTCAATGTCAGTTTCGGACTCTTCGTCAGCATCAACTTGTGAAGGGCCAGTGACATTCTCAGCAACACGCGTGGGTGCCAGATTATCGCACTGAGCATTCTGATGAGGACATCACTCCTTCAGATGTACTAGCTGATCCTCCAACCGTCATGCAAGGTTCAATGACCCGGGCTCGAATGCGTCAACTCAATTTAGAGCTGAGCTCGTTCTTAAGCGATCCTTTTTATACTTTTGAGAATAGACTACTACCTAATAATGTTATCTTCCTTAGGAACATTGGAGAGGGTCAAGAGGGACTAAGAGGACGTGAAGGAGGTGATGATGACCGGCAAGGACGTCCAACACGAACCGGAGGCCCAGTCCAACATGATTTCGAGTCTGCCTCGGCCTCCAGGACCAGTCTGCCTTAAACTGGTCACCCAGGACGCATCTGGACTCCGTTTTCGACGATCCACATATGGATAGAAAGCTTATTTGATAAGGAAGCCAACCCAAGTGGTCTCACGTCAAAACCTCTTCGGAATCAACAGGAATCGTTAAAACAAGTCAGCGTCCAGAATCTGTCAGGGTGCTATGACACCGTCTTTTGGTCCGTTGGACCGTCTATCGTGTTTGGCCCATTAGGGAGCGCGTCCAGGGTAGGCGACAACCCTAAGACCTTTATAATCATACGCCGCCACCGTCGTTAGGTTTTGGATTTTGCTTAGATTAATCTGTCAAGAACAATTTCGCTGTTCATCGGTTTGTGAGACCCCAACTTCGCGAGTTTAACCATTCATCTGCAATTTGGTTGCGATCTTTCTTGTTCTTGCTTGTGTTCTTCGTTGCGCAGGCAGGGATTAGCCTTCTTGGCGAGGTCAACTTGGTTCGTTACTCAGTTGATAACCAGAGGAGCTGTGGTGCTAAGATTGCAGGGTTCGATCTTTCGATCTGAAGCCGGATCGGTATGTCATTCTCCGCCACAACGATAGTTACCATCACCTGACGGAAGATCGGGATCCCCATCTCCATTAAGTGGTAATCAGAGCTAAGGTATACCGTCAGGTTCACTTTTATTCCCTAGTTTGAGTGTTTCGCATTCGTCCCATAGTCCAGTGTCATACTTGTTTTTCCTGTCATAGAACCTTCCGCGCCATAGCCTTTGCATATTTCAGTTTCAGAGTCCGTCGTGTTGAGTTTGTGTCCTGGTCGAGGTCTTGTTGCTGGTTAGGTCGTGTTAGAGTCCAGTTTGTGTGTTTTTCCTCATCGTTTCCATCAAATTTTGGCTGTTGTGACCAATTTTGCACACATTGTTCCTATTTTGTCCTATAATTCAGAGCCAATTCTTAAAACTGGTCTAGTTTTCGCATACGAACTCCGTTTTCGACGTTCCATGTATGCAAATCAATCAGAAAAAAATTTCGGATCCATGGGGTCGGAGATTTTTAAATTGGTCAAAAAGTGGTCACAAGATCTTCTTTTCGTGGTCACAAGGTTTTTATCGATTTTGATATATTTTTCTAAAAATTCCACAGGCCATGTCTTTCACTTGTTTTAGCTCATATTTTCTATGGTTACTTCTTTTGTGCTCCTAAGTAAAGGAAAAATATCAAAAAAATAAAATAAAAAAGTCGAAATTTCCCAAAAAAAACAACGACAGCCCAAAAAATAGAAAAAAAGAGAGGAGCAAAAGAGGAACAATATTTAGAGGAGCACATAGAGAAGACCAAAGTGAGCTGTGTTAGCGTGTGTTGTCTGGTTCCTTGTTTGTGTTGTTGTCTCCATCCACCATACTTGTTTTTCTCACACCTATCACCTTGCTATCCATCATACTTTTGTCACACACCTGGTACTTGCAACACTTTAGACCAACAACGAGAACAAGTACTTTGGACTATAATTCAGCATTACTTTCTATTACTAACTTGTGTGCCAGATATATATATATTACTCTTTGTTTGCCTTCCAAGCTCCATAAATTCTTCAGATCAGTACAAACAAAGGGTTTTGCAATCTTGGTACCACTGCCTCACAGGTATCACGAACCAGTCGCCGGTTGTACCGCCCATTACTTGCGTTGGTAAGAACTTTGTAAGAGCTTGGTAAGGTGCCTCCACTTGCTGTGAAAAGTGACACCACTGCAACCACATAGTCATTTGGTAGGGATAACTTTCACCGTTTGTTCCTGTTTTTGTGTTTACAATGGCAGGAGGTGAACAGACTGGAGATAACAACCCTAAGGGTTTCAACGAGTGTGTCAGTCAAGAGCAACTACAAGCTATTGTAGAGGATGCCGAAAAAAGATGAATGAGGTCATCAGGAAGGCCATCACTGACGCACTCATTGAACTCAACATTGGCAATAGCATGGAGAGGTTGGACAAACGAATTTCCACACTAACCGACAAGGTTACTGAGTTGGAAACATTGGTGGCGGTCAACAACAATGACGTCTCGGGCAGCAACACCGATGGTCTCTTGCCAGAAGACACGGTGCATGATGTCGCTGGAAACATGTGTCGAGCAGCCTTCCGACAAGCAAGATTACGACGATGTCTTCGCCGCAACACGATAGGTATGGGTGGTGTCCACCACCATCAAGGTAATAATCACCATGTACCCAATGATCCTTATGCTAAGATTAAGTTCACAATACCATCTTTTTTGGGCTATTACGATGCTGAGGGATATCTTGATTGGGAGATGACAGTAGAACAAAAGTTTAGTGCCCACCTTGTGCCTGAGCATCATAGAGTTCGTCAAGCTACTAGTGAGTTTAAGGATTTTGCCATTATTTGGTGGAATGGGCTAGCTGCACATGATGCTTTACCTGGTACATGGAAAGAACTTAAGGTAGCTATGTGTGATTGTTTTGTTCCTCCTTCTTATCATAGAGATTTGTGTAAGAAATTGATGCGTTTAGAACAAGGAGATAAATCTATACAGGATTACTATGGTGAGCTCCAAAAGGGATTGATGCGTTGTAGTGTTGTGGAGGGAAACGAAGATGCCATTTTTCGTTTTTAGTCGGGTTTGAGGCGTGAGATTTAGGACATTATTGATTATAAAGAATTTAACACTATCAACCAGTTGTTTCAGTCTGCTATGCTTGCAGAAAA
Source organism: Miscanthus floridulus (assembly GCF_019320115.1). Classification (NCBI taxonomy): domain Eukaryota; kingdom Viridiplantae; phylum Streptophyta; class Magnoliopsida; order Poales; family Poaceae; genus Miscanthus; species Miscanthus floridulus. Next base: position 125,160,120 of record NC_089580.1, on the reverse strand, counting down.
GGAATTGCAGGGGCATGAATAGCAGGGCAAGAGCAAGGTCAGCATTAGCACATACACGCCACGCTCGGCACCATCTTCGAGCTGACCAAGCCAACCACTTTTTGGGCGCCTCCACCAGCGAGCAAGCGACCAGCAGCCTCTGGAGTTTCCGCTACACCTAAGGCACCTCCCGCATGACCTTCAGATTCTGGTAAAAATTCTTTGCTGGTGCCTACCAAGAGTTACTCATCCGTTGCATCGACGGGACGCACTTCGGGCATTCAGTGCCACCGCTGCCATGGCATTGGCCATGTGCAGAAGGACTGCCCAAGTTAGCGGGCATATATTGCTATAGAAGATGGTTACATCAGCACCTCTGACATTGAGGATGAAGAAGACCAAGATGCAGATGAGGATGATGGTGAAGTCCTTGGTGACGAGGCCACAACGGCTTATAGGAGCATCATTGTACAGCGGGTGCTCAGCTCACAAGTTCAGCAACCTGAGAAGCTACAACGCCATAACTTGTTCTAGATTTTTTTCGTCATCAGCGACCGTCGCGCACGTGTCATTATTGACGGAGGTAGCTGCAACAATTTGGTGAGTTCTGATTTGGTCAAGAACCTTGGCTTGACCACATGGCCAGACCCTCGTCCATACCATATTCAGTGGCTAAATGATTCTGGTAAAGCAAAGGTAACACAAACTTGCAGAGTTTCATTTTCCATTAGTTCTTATGCTGATTCTGTTGATTGTGATGTGGTACCTATGCAAGCTTGTTCACTCTTATTGGGTCGTCCTTGGGAACATAATAATGATGTTACACACCATGGTAGAAGTAATAAATACACTTTTGTGCATAAAGAAAAGAAAATTACTTTGGTACCTTTGACCCCTGCTCAAATTGTACAAGCTGATAGAGAACGTGCTGCTAGTTTGAATGATGTTCAATCTAAAAATCAGCAAGTTGCTAATTCTATTTTCCCACCTAAAAAGGATAAGTCTACATCTATTTCTAAGGCTGAGGGGATTAAATTGAAGGGTGGTGTTATGCTTGCAACAAAATGTGACTTTGCTGAAATTTCTGATGATGATATTTGCTATGCTTTGGTATGCAAACGAGCTATGTTTTCGCTTGATGATATTGTTAGCTCGGTACCTCCTGCTGTCACTAACCTTTTGCAGGAGTATGAGGACATTTTTCCAGCTGAGATACCCCCGGGGCTGCCACCTATGAGAGGGATAGAGCATCAAATCGATTTAATTCCGGGAGCGACCTTGCCCAACCGAGCTGCCTATCGAACCAATCCTGAGGAGACTAAGGAAATTCAGCGGCAAGTTCAAGATCTTTTGGACCGCGGGTATGTACATGAAAGCCTTAGTCCTTGTGCCGTTCCTGTACTTTTGGTTCCTAAGAAAGATGGAACTTGGCGTATGTGTGTTGATTGTAGAGCCATCAATAATATTACTATTTGGTATCGTCATCCTATTCCTAGGCTAGACGACATGCTAGATGAGTTGTGTGGTTCTATAATTTTCACTAAGATTGACTTGCGAAGTGGCTACCACCAGATTAGCATGAAACTTGGAGATGAATGGAAAACTACGTTTAAAACCAAATTCGGGTTGTATGAGTGGTTAGTTATGCCTTTTGGTTTGACAAATGCACCTAGCACTTTCATGCGCTTAATGAATGAGGTTTTAAGAGCTTTTATTGGTCATTTTGTGGTAGTTTACTTTGATGATATATTGATTTACAGCATGTCTTTTGATGAACATATGGATCACTTACGTGCTGTTTTTAATGCTTTACGTGATGCAAGTTTATTTGGTAACCTTGAGAAGTACATCTTTTGCATGGATCGAGTTTCTTTTCTTGGTTATGTTGTAACTCCATAGGGAATTGAGGTGGACGAGATGAAAATTGAAGCCATAAAGAGCTGGCCGGTTCCCCAAACCGTCACACAGGTGAGGAGTTTTCTTGGTCTTGTAGGATTCTACCGCCGCTTCGTCAAAGATTTTAGCACCATTGCTGCCCCATTGCATGAGTTGACGAAGAAAGGAGTGGTGTTTCATTGGGGAGAGGCACAAGAGGAGTCCTTTGACACTTTGAAGGACAAGCTTACACACGCACTATTGCTGCAACTTCCAAATTTTGGTAAGACTTTTGAGCTAGAATGTGATGCTAGTGGAGTTGGCATTGGTGGTGTTTTGATGCAAGATGGTAAACCAGTTGCTTACTTTAGTGAAAAATTGCATGGTCCTGTTCTTAATTATTCCACGTATGATAAAGAATTGTATGCACTTGTTCGTTCTTTAGAGATGTGGCGTCATTATTTGTGGCCTAAAGAATTTGTTATTTATTCTGATCATGAATCGCTTAAGTATCTTCGCTCTCAAAATAATCTGAATCGTAGGCATGCTAAATGGGTTGAATTTATTGAATCTTTTCCTTATATTATCAAACACAAGAAAGGGAAGGATAATGTGATTGCTGATGCTTTGTCTAGAAGATATACATTGCTGTCCCAACTTGATTGCCGGATTTTTGGTCTTCAATCCATTAAAGAACAATATGCGTTTGATCCTGATTTTAAGGATGTGTTGCTTAATTGTAGAGAGGGACGCACATGAAATAAGTTTATGATCAGCGATGGGTTTTTGTTTAGAGCTAACCGCCTATGCATTCCAGTTGGTTCCGTTCGTCTTTTGTTGTTGCAGGAGGCACATGGAGGCAGATTGATGGGACATTTTGGTGCCAAGAAGATGAAGGAGGTGCTGTCCACACACTTCTTTTGGCCAAGGATGAGGCGAGATGTAGAGCGGTACGTGGCTCGGTGTGCCACAAGTCAAAAAGCTAAGTTGCGGTTGAATCCACATGGTTTGTATATGCCTCTTCCTGTTCCTTCTACTCCTTGAGCTGATATATCTATGGCTTTTGTGTTGGGTTTGCCAAGGACTAAGAGGGGGAGGGATAGTATTTTTGTGGTGGTTGATCGTTTTTTCTAAGATGGCACATTTTATTCCTTGTCATAAGAGCGATGATGCTGTTCATATTGCTGATCTTTTCTTTCAAGAAATCGTCCGCTTGCATGGTATGCCTTCTACTATTGTTTTAGATCGCGATACAAAATTCTTGAGTCATTTTTGGCGCATGTTGTGGAATAAATTGGGGACCAAGCTGCTGTTTTCTACAACATGTCATCCCAAACTGATGGGCAAACTGAGGTTGTGAATAGAACATTATCTACCATGTTGAGAGCAATTTTGAAGCGAAATTTGAAGATGTGGGAAGAGTGTTTGCCGCATGTGGAGTTTGCATATAACAGGGCGGAACATTCAACCACCAAGGTAAGTCCTTTTCAGGTAGTGTATGGTTTTAACCCCCGTGCTCCTATTGATCTTTTGCCTTTACCTACCACTGAGAGAATACATAGTGATGCTAGAAAGTGTGCTGATTTTATTCGTAAGTTGCATGAAACAACTAAAGTAAATATTGAAAGAATGAATGAAAAGTATAGAATAGCTGGTAGTAAAGGTAGAAAAGAGATTAAACTTGAACCGGGTGATTTGGTTTGGTTACATTTGAGAAAAGATAGATTTCCTGAGCTACGTAAGTCTAAATTAATGCCAAGAGCAGCTGGTCCTTATAAGATTATTGAGAAAATAAATGATAATGCATACAAACTTGAGTTGCCACCCGAGTTTGGGGTTAGTCCCGCATTTAACATTGCAGATTTGAAACCTTATTTGGGAGAAGAAGATGAGCTTGAGTCAAGGATGACTCCAATTCAAGAGGGGGAGGATGATGAGGACATCACTCCTTCAGATGTACTAGCTGATCCTCCAACCATCATGCAAGGTCCAATGACCCGGGCTTGAATGCGTCAACTCAATTTAGAGGTGAGCTCATTCTTAAGCGATCCTGTTCATACTTTTGAGAATAGACTACTACCTAATGGTGTTATCTTACTTAGGAACATTGGAGAGGGTCAAGAGGGACTAAGAGGACGTGGAGGAGGTGATGATGACCAGCAAGGACGTCCAACACGAACCGGAGGCCTAGTCCAACATGATTTCGAGTCTGTCTCGGCCTCCAGGACCAGTCTGCCTTACACTGGTCACCCAGGACGCATCCAGACTCCGTTTTTGACGATCCACATATGGATGGAAAGCTTATTTGATAAGGAAGCCAACCCAAGTGGTCTCACGTCAAAAGCTCTTCGGAATCAACAGGAATCGTCAAAACAAGTCAGCATCCAGAATCTGTCAGGGTGCTGCAACACCGTCTTTTGGTCCGTTGGACTGTGTATCGTGTTTGGGCCCATTAGGGGGCGCATCCAGGGTAGGCGACGACCCTAAGACCTTTATAATCATACGCCACCGTCATCGGTAGGTTTTGGGTTTTGCTTAGATTAATCTGTCAAGAATAGTTTCGCTGTTCATCGGTTTGTGAGACCTCAACTTCATTAGTTTAACCATTCATCTGCAATTTGGTTGCGATCTTTCTTGTTCTTGCTTGTGTTTTTCGTTGCGTAGGCAGGGATTAGCCTTCTTGATGAGGTCAACTTGGTTCGTGACTCGGTTGATAACCAGAGGAGCTGTGGTGCTAAGATTGCAGGGTTCGATCTTTTGATCTGAAGCCGGATCGGTGTGCCATTCTCCGCCACAACGATAGTTACCATCACCTGACGGAAGATTGGGATCCCCGTCTCCATTACATTCGCCATTGGAGCTTTGACCTTTTCAGACGCGCCCTGCGAGTTAGTGCATGATTCTGAGCTAGATCCCTTGAATGAGCTCCCGCTGGCGGAACCGCTACCAGACAATGACTCACTCGACAACTACACAAACAAGGCGGACAAAAAACAAAAATAGTAAAAGAAGCGAAAAGACATAAACACCAAAATACTGCAAGCATACTGTAAAAAGCGAAATGGAGCCAGCAAAAACAAAACAGCGAGAATCCAAACCTGTGGGAATCTTGGCGAAGATTGGAGCTCCGAAAAAAGCAAGTGAGCAAGCGAAGGCTTGAAGCGAAAGGTGAAGAAGCGAAAGCTCAATCTTCAGGCGTCAACTGAAGGTTACATGAGTGCGCACGACTCCCCCGGCCAGGAGGGAGCTTATATAGGCACCCGCGGGGCAGTACGCGAGCACGACACATGGATCGAGGAAGCAATGCGACGGTTCGCGTAACCGCCGCAGCAGTTCAAATTCCAAGAAACAGTTGCGCGGCGCGACAACCAAAAAAGCATTCTAAAAAAGTATATATATAATGATAATAAAATAAAATAGAATATATACACATGTATACAATAATAATAATAAACATATATATGTATATTAAAATCACTAAAATTAATTATGTAGTTAATAAATAATCTACAACAAAAGCTCGCTTACTCAGGCATCAACACGAACCTCTACCCTTCGCCAGGGACGGCATTTGTGCCCCGCGGAGCATGAACTTTGCAATTTCGCAAGGGACCATGCTCTGATCAAAATTCTCATCGCGCGGCACCAAGGGGCTAATGTTGGGGGAAGGCCCCACCACTGGGCACCCCATGCCGTTCGCCGGCCAGAGGTCTCGCATGAGCAAAATGAAGATGAGACAAAGTATGAAGGCCTTCTCGTTATTTTTGCAAAAGGGCAAAACCTGAGCTCTGGCCCTGCTCGGACGGGGCTGGCACCTCGATCCATTCATCGCCTTAGCGAGATGACGATAGCCCAGGTCGTCTACTTTTTGTGCATCTATTTGCCATGGCGAGAGGAGCGACATTGGTTCAGGAGAAGGGCTCGTTCGAGCCGAGCTATTCGCTTAGGCGAACAGTTGTCAACGGTGCACTTATCAATTTCCATGCAGGTTTTGCTTTTTGAAGGAGCTAACCACTAGAAGACGGTTGATAGTTTCTGATAGCCAGGGCCCGCCCTATCGGACAAGGGGACGACATGGCACCTGGAGCAGGTCGGATCTGCTTAGGCGGGTGGCATCCAGGGCAGGCAGGAGCTTCAAATGGCGAACGAACCCTAGGACGGTGAGGAATATTCCTCAAATATGGAGTAGTTGTAAGGGCATTTGTGTCCCATGAAAAGCCTGCGGGCATGTATAAATTGCCCTCACCAAGGGATTGTAGAGAGAGGAACAAGTGGAATACAAGCAATCCGCATATTTCGCTTGTGTCTCGTATTCACTGTCTTTTGTGCTTGATTTCGCTCGCGCAGCAACTGGTGTTTGAAGGCCTCTGGCCTATAACAACACCGACAGAGCACCAAAAGCCACTCTAGTGAAATGCTCGTGACTTGTGTACCCTCATCTTATGTTGGTTCTTACGGCACCCTTGTGTAGGGTTTGACTTGTGTATGCCCATTAGCGTGTGAACCAGCAAGTGAGTGTGTTATCATAATGAGGACGTAGCTTGCCGGCAAGCAAGTGAACCTCGAGATATATCTTGGTGTCAATTGGTTTTCATTGTAATTGATTTATCTCTTGCTAGCTCGGTATACTTCACTACACCCCTTGTATTTACATTATTTTTATAATTGGGTAGTGTAGTTCTTTTGTGTAGCCTAGAAGTAATTAGTTAGCTAGTTGATTAGTTAGTTGTAACTAGTTCTTGCTAGCTCACTAGTTTAGAAATAGTGACATAGCCATTGATTGAAATAGAGATCATAGCTAACTAGTATATTGGATAGGTGGCTTGCTTTTTTAGTAGAGCTAGGGCAAAAAGCTTTTACACCATTTAATTGACTAACGAGTTGCTGTAGTGCATTGTAGAAATTTTTAGTAGGCTATCCACCCTCCTCTAGCCATTTAGGACCTTTCACACTGACGTGCAAGTCCCGGAGGTCAGACCTATCGTCTACCTCTGGCAGCGACGTGAATACCGCGTCGCTGCCAGGCTGCCTCGGCCGCGCCGCCACCCTCTCACACTAGCGACAATCGGATAAGAACGAGGCCACCTCTAGAACTTTCCTAGCCCCATCGCGCCCTCTCTTTTCCTCTTTGCCTCCCTCTGCCCGCCATGGATAAGGCTAAAGCCCTGATTCGCCATGGGCACACAACTGTATTCTCCACATCGCTACATTTTTAATTTTATGTTAAAATAAAAGAAACAACCAAAGGTTCTATTTGTCACTCCATGGTATACTGATAGACGTGATTTCTTTGGAATATTTATGCTAGTTGAGGTTTTTTCCTTTTATTTCACAAAAACTATCTTTTGCCCAAGGGTACCTAAGATGGGGAAACAAGCATATGAGGTTTATGGAAAACCTCAGCAAGCAAACTGCTTCGACCAAGTTATTAAAATCATAGTTTTATTAAGCATCAAATTTAAATAACATAGTAATAGAGACATCAATTGCTTCATAGAAATATAACTATAATTCCAAGTGCAATGCAAATGATGCAATGCAATGCAAACACTAATGATGCAATGCAATGCATGACTTCACTTCTACCCACACGTCCCAAGGAGAGGGAGGGAGGGTTGCAACAACATTGCTCATCAACATGCGTTGTTGTACCGATACTTAGAACACCAATTTGTCTATGGTTTCTTCAAATGCATACCAACGGAAAGAGTGCAATAATGCGAAAGTTGCAATGCATGCACTTCGTATACTTCATAAATCATACATTAAAGAACAATACCACAAGCTACGAAAATAGCATACTTCAAAGTAAATACATAACTCCAAATTTAGATTATCTGGAATTTGTGAGAAACTGTAACTTAGTGGAGGTAATTCAAACAACAAAGTCAAAGAATGTGGACCACAGCATCACATTTACTTGCCTTCACCGAAGATCAATGAAAATGAGCTATGCACTCTTCGAAGGCAAAACACCTGATTACAAGCAATCCTCAGAACCAACACAATCATACAAGCAAATACAAGAATAATTAATGCACTATAGTACCCCGAACCTCATGTTTAAGCATCTACCATTTCACTACCATTTGTGGCAGCAGCACTGCCTCTTCTCTTTTTATAGACATTAATGCAAACAATAAAAAATTGTCAAAATTTGTCAGATGATAGAAAACCCCATTGTCTATAACTTTGGTATAAAATGATTTGGCATAAGAGATCTGCAAGATAGCCTAAACATCCTCTTAACATAACTAAACTTTTCTGACGATCAAAACAGGACAATGAGATTATAAAATTCATAATTGGAGATATACTCATCCAAGAATTATGTTCTCTAACAATGTGGAATGCTTATGAAAAATACAACTTTTGTTCAGACCAAAAGTTCAAATTCTTACATTCAGATGACCAAAAATTGATTCGATCTAAAACTATCCATAACCTCTTTCACTGAAAAACAGTCTACTTTAAAAGATCATATCTTCCAAACTCCAGAGGCTACGAGGGTGATCTTGGTGACAGAACAAAGATATTGAAGTCCTCTACATCTTTGCCCATAGTAATAAAATTTATTAAGGCCATAGATACCTTAAAATGGCAATGAACAGAAACTGCTCAGTATGATGGAAATTCAGAACGTGAATGAGATCAATTTCGAGAATTGATCCAACTAAACCTGTTCTAAATAGATGATTCGACTCACAAAACCTAATCCAAAGAAGGGTATTTGTATTTGACATCTCACCTAGGGCAACCAAAGTGAATACGATGATATGCCTCCGGCGATCCACTCCTTCCTTCCTCTTCTCCTCACGGCGATCTACGCCGCTATGGCCGTCTCACCGGTTCCGATCTACGATGAATGTAGGACATCCATCATGGACAGCGAGGGAACAAGGAATTGGAGGACAAAAATAGGGAGAAAAATAGGGAGAGAACACTACTACAGGGTGAGTTACAACTGTTGCCACTTTCACTGTCGTAGAGATAGAAGCAACGGTGTGATACTTCTACCGTCGGTTGGACCGATAGCGAGGCCTCCTGATGAATGAATCTGGCAGTCGAAACTTCTACCATTGACGGGTTAACGATAGATATGGTAGTGGTATTGAGGTTGTATTTTCTCCGTCGCATGAAAAGCCGAGCCGACTGGGATAGGCGTTATGGCCACCAGCCCTATAGGACCGTTTGGTCTAGCGATGGTAAATTCAGCGTGAGTTATTTCCCAACTACCCACAACACAGTTGGATTACCATTATATACTTCCACTTCTCCATCTTTAAGGTTGGCACATTGTTCCTCTCTCCCAATTTGTGTGAACCATTGCACGCCTCGCGCCGCGCCACTGGCACCTCCTGCACGGCCGGCGCATTGTTCCTCTCTCGCAATTTGTGTGAACCATTTCACACCTCACACCACGCCACCGCTAGATCCAAAGGCAAGGGTATGCTTTCATACTTCACTGTTGGATCTTTGTCGGATTATTTTTCTCTTTAGATCTCGTTAGTAAGGAAGCTCTCATCTTGCTGCGCACTGACGATCGCAAGCGCTTTGAAATGGAGGAGGCCTCCAACAAGAGGAACATAGTGTCCAGCCTTAGATGATCTCCTTCTCGACAATCTCCGCCACCTCCCGGCTCGCTCCTTGTGCTACTGCAAATGTGTCTGTCACTCCTAGAAGCGCCAACAACCATAAGGTGATGCCCCAGACTATGGCCGGCTTCTTCTAAGTCACCGAGAACGGCAAGTGAAACTTCACCACCATCACTGGTGAATGCCCCGACTTGTCCTTCTTGCCCTTTGTTGACGGTAGTTAACACCCATCATAAACCGTCAATATAACTTGTTTAATACATGAATATGATCACCACCATAGGTTTAGGGGTTTAAACTGACAAATTCCATGAGTTTTGGTGAATCTGTGTTTTTAGCAGGATTTGTCCAGAAAACCGTTAAGGAGGACCCAATCGTCAGAATTAATCACGCTTATCTATGATGAAATCAACTCTAGAAGACTCTATAAGGCACCAGAAGGCAAACCACCATGGCAGAGGGCGAGACACTGCCCTAACCCCACCTACAGGTCAGCCGGCCACTTGGGCCCACATGTTAGTCTCCCTTCAATACGTCGGTTCTCCACCGCCTTAAGGATTGTATCTACACCATTGCTTTAAGTCGGTTTGATATGAGGCCTTAGGATTGATGGGTCCCCCTATATATACTAGCCCCTACCCCCCTCAGGCATCATTGATCATAGTCTTCCTCCATCATCAAGAGAAGAACCTCAGAGCTCCACAAATGTTCTAGGGCATAGCTAGCTAGGTTAGATCTAGAGGGAAGCAAACTTCGCTTGGATTCCTGATCTTGTCAAGAGCGTGGCTTGGTATAGCTCCTTGTATCCTCTTTTGTATCTTTCATATTCTATATGTTTGCTATAATTGATTCGACATTGTTCTTAATATTATTCATGTTCCCAGTTATCATGTTCATTGTCTACTTTGATTATATGTTTAGTATAGTTAGATTATCTTTATATTCAAGCATAAGTTCGTATAGCGCTCGCTCTAAAGTACACGGGGTGAGTGGTCGACATTGTGTAAGCATGGTGCTTATACGTTGTTCACCTCCGGATGCACCCTATATTCTAGGCCATGTGGTAGATCGCGAGTGTGACACTCTCGTTGAGTCCTTTGTAGTCCACTCCCCGAATATAGGTCAAGTAGGATCTAGTTGTGAAGGAAGTCATGCTCTGTTCTTGATCTTCCTTAGTAATATCCTTTATGTGTAGATATGAAGTTGATCTTAGCCATGATTCTTAAGTGTAATTGCACTAATCAAAGTATGCTTTGACTTGTAATAAAGAATGACTTAGGAATTATTTCTCTATTGTATCTACTTAGTCATGCTAATGCCATAGAAAGGAGTACTCTGAGTGTTCAACTATTAATTATCAATGATCGTTTACCATATATTTATCCTACCCTGTGACTTACCCCTATTGTAAGTAGAAGCTTGATTATGTTTTATCTCTCCATCATACGTATAAGTTATCAATATATTCCCTTTTGCCCATCCTTCCCTAAGGTAAAAATACAAATAACGATACCTAGAATACTCCCGGATGAAGTGCTACAATGGTATATTATCTGTGCGCTTGCAGACCCCTTTCATATATATATATATATATATATATATATATATATATATATATATATATATATATATATATTCTTTTAAGTAAGAAATGCCAACAAGCATTTCTGGCGCCATTGCCAGGGACGCTAGCTAGGCAATCAAAAGGAATATTGATAAACTTTTACTTATAGATGAGATCGGAAAACCATTTACCACTGCTCTAGCAGGCATACCCTTGTTTTGTCTACTTTTATATCTTATGCAGGATAATGTATGACTAGTTTTGACCTGCCAATAAACTATGTTGAAGATCTAGAATCACTATTTAGGAGGACTAAAGCTAAAACCAAGAAAGTTTTGGCTTTAGAATCAGAAGACAACCAGACAAGGCGTAGCTTAACACTAGTTTTTGAAGCCATGGCTGACAAGACTCTCCGTGAATTTTCTGCTCCAACTACGGCCAACATCCGTACTGGCCAGCAATTAACATTGGAGACAATACTTTTGAGCTCAAGACAGCTCTCATCAACATGGTGCAAGCTAGCCAGTTTTGTGGAAAGACACATGAAGATGCAAGTGCTCATCTCCAACACTTCCTGGAGATTTGCAGCACTTTCACCATCAAAGGAGTTACCAGAGACGCCATATTACTTCACCTTTTCCCATTCTCACTTTTGTGGAAGGCGAAGTAATGGTTCTACGCCAACAAATATAGAAATACTACATGGAAAAACTGCTCCACTACCTTTCTAGCAAAGTTCTTTCTCACGGGCAAAACCAATGCTCTACGTGCAAGAATTTCAAGTTTTCAGCAGCAACATGATGAATCTGTCCCTGAGGCATGGGAACACTTTCAAGACTACATATCAGAATGTCCTTGTCATGGGATAGAGGATTAGCTACTCATGCAGATTTTCTACCACGGGTTGACAAACAACACCGGTGAGAATATGGATGCCGCAACTGGAGGTGCATTTTTTTCACTCACGATCACACAGGCAACAGTTCTCGTAGAGAAGATGGCCTCCAACCAAGGTTAGAATGAAGAACGTCTTCAAACCCGCAAGAGAGGTGGAGGTATGCATCAACTCAAGGAGGTAGACATGTTATTTACCAAGATGGATCTGCTAATGAAGAAGCTCGAAGACCGAGCTAATGAAAAGCAAGAAGTCATGCACATTCATGATTCCCGCATGACGTGTGAAGTATGTGGAAATGGTTCACACAAATTGGGAGAGAGGAGCAATTGGGAGAGGCGTGGAATCAAATAGGTATGTACGAAATGAATGGCAGAGCACAGCAGAAAGAGTCACTAAAATTTCAGGTAAAAGGTACCGGAGAAATTAATTTTATTTTAAACCATTTAAATTTATAAATGAGCATCACCTGGTAATTCAGATCAACTTGCTATTCTTAATTGGCACCTTTGCAGTACTCTTAACTAATGCAGTTGCATGTGGGAGAAAATCAGTTTGTTAGAAAACTGCAAGCACTATGCATAGATGTATTTAAAGAAAATATATGTAACTTTGTTTTTTCAACCACTCCTGTGTGAAAAGCATTATGATACTTCCTTGGAGCCTACAAACTTAGGAACGACCAATTAGTTTTAAGGGAAGGTCTGGACTGTAAGAGAAGCACTTTGCATTCTCAATGTACCTTGATACAATTTGGGTAAAATATTGTGAGTCTAATAATTCAATTTATGTTACTCAATTTTTTAAATTCTGGAGAACTGAGAAAGCAAGGGAAAATTATATGTGGTTCTAATTAAATGAATGTTTATGTAGACTTTTTATGTAAGTTTCAATCGGGCCATATTATCTTATCAATTACTATTTTCATGTGCACATCTTTTTTTCATAGAGATTAATCAGACATAGGTATCTATAATGGTAGCACATTTTTTAAAAATTTTTTTGCCATTGTGGTCTCAGCTTCTTAAATTCTTAATCAGACATAGTGCTGTTTTCCCTCTCTTTTTTTCACTATATCTATTAACTGAAACATGCAGCTACAAACCTTCAAGCGGCATCTCCAGGTGAGTTCTTCCTCCTCTCTGTATTTCCAATTCAGTTGGTTTGTGCTAAGCAGTAGGCCAGCAGTGCAACTCATGTTCTGTGCCCCTTCACATATTCAGGAAACAGTGGACATAAGAACCTGCGAGCAATTGGTAGCAACGGCTCAATTAAACCCTTTTAATTGTCAGTGCCTATTGCATTGTATTATCTTTGGTTTATCCATTAGGATGCACCTGCTGCATACAATTGTATTTCCTGACAATATTAGGATGCATCTATTGCACTTTATTATCTATGGTTTAGCCATTCTTGGTTCTGTGTATGCGTTTATTTCAGATGGAGTACCTATTTAGACATTCTCGTATTGGTAAAGAACAAGGTAGAAAACATGTACTCCTTTTCACTTTTAGACTACATATGCTTCCTATATAATGGATACAGTCAATTTAGACTACACATGTACTCCTTTTTCACTCTTTTTCTTTGGAGGTAGACATGCACACAATGATAGTTTTAACCATTCATAGAATGGATACAGTCAATTATCAATGGAATTATCATTGCTCTCCTTTTTAATTAATTTTTATTAACCAGATAGTGGTGTTTATTTATCTTAGGCTGCATTTGTATTCATGGGAACATACAATCTTTATTAATTATTATGATTTAGTGTGAGCTGGGCATAGTTTTCTCATCTTCTACAAGAATTTGTGCTAGAGCAAGTAAAGAGTGAGTTGGTCTATAAGATAATATACTGATATATGAACTTGAGATGAAACAGGAGGTGTCATTCATATCGCTTTTAGTTGCAGGACGAGGGTATTGCGGCACATGGTGGCGGAGCTGTGCCGATATGAGGACCAATGGATAGGTGCGCATCGGTGACCTGCTCAAACTCTCCATACCTTCGCAATCCCACACTGTTGGAGGATGATGGCAAGCTGTTGATCCAGGCAAACCAGGGGCACACAGTAAGTATGTTCTCTGCCCGAAATTTACCCATATTCACTTTTTCCTTTTAACTTTGCGTAAGAGGGAAATGTTTTCTGTAGAATATTACAGCTTGCATTCCTATAATTTTAAGAGATGTAATTTCTTCCAAACTGGAAGACCTTTAGTGTTTAGAGTTCAGAAGAGTATGTTCAGAGTTCAGACTATGTCTATGATAGTTTGCTTGGTATTTATTTGTTCAACTACTTTATGTTTCAAATTTCTTTCACATATAGGTTGAATGCTTTAAGCTTAAAAAATGATTTAGGTTGCAAGAACCCGCAAAGAGTATGTCTTATCACTTATAAATTGATGTTGAATTCGTTATAAGTTTTGTTTTCTCCTAACAATATGAGAACAGCAAGGCGATAAACAGATGTTCAAAAACTGAGTTAGGCAAGATAAATATATCATGTCTGCGGTGTTGACTGTGATGCAGGGAATTTTTGGTTCATTAAACTGCATCTAATGCAGTTAATTTTTGTTGTATTTCTTTGAGCATTATCAACATAAACAAGTGTCGGACTCGTTTGTACAGAGCAGAGCTGAGAGCATTTGCTTGTGCACCAGTCTTGTCTGTACTTAGTGCATAGCTATGATCTTTCAACCTTCACAATCCTTGTCTGTACTTGTGCACTTCCTGTCTTGGATAACCCATCTTTGATGTCTAAGCTGCATGATTCCATTTAATAAATGTTATCAAATTTTCATCTTCTTAATTCTCTCTTTTTTCAAGTCCAAAATACTACGAAGCTGATTTTATTCTATGAGCTAAATGCATGTTGTTACAGGTTTACAAATTTTCGGCAACTGTGGATGTTGGGAATGATTATAGAGAAGGTCATTCAGTACAGGAAGCTGTCTTTGTTTACTGGTTAATTGTTCTTGCAAAATGAAAATGTTTATCCAAGGTAGCTTTTACTTTATTTTTGTTTTGATAGTACGCCCTTGCTTGATGATTCATAATGTGAAATGGAATGTTCACTGTGTATGTGATTTCCTGTACATCGGTTAGTGTTTTTTTTACAAATGTTAGTACCACTATTTGTATTACCATGATAATGTGAACGACCATTTATCTTCTCATCTATTAGTTATTGTGAATGAAATACGGCTTTAGTTTATGCCAAGTAGGGCACTAAATTTTCTAGTATACATACAACAAAGTGCATCAATCATCTATCACAGAAATTGGTGTAGTTCAATGGTAAAGCTATAGTTTACCACCCTAGTGGACATGAGTTCAAAACCCCCGTGAATGCAAATATTTTGGTCTTTTTTTATAGACCACTGAGGTGTTTTACTCGTCTCTGTTTGGGTTTACTTGTGAGCAACTTTTTACTGTAGCAAATTTAACCATCTATTTTTTCTTCTAAAAAAATCTTAGATACTTCAATGTATATAACACTAATGAAGTATGTTCAATAAAGAATCATATATGTGAAAACTTGATGTATCTAAAAATCTTTTGTAGAAAAAATGTATGGTCAAAATTGCTACAGTAAAAATTCGGTGACAAGTAAACGAAAACGGAGTCAGTAGTTTTTACCTCTCTCTCGCCAATCTGAAATATTCTTTAATATATAAATTAAAGTGCAATGGTGTTTTAGTTTTTACCTTTCTCTCTCGCCAATCTGAAATATTCTTTAATCAATGTACATCACAAAATAATTCGTAGCATGGGGGCTTGGCAATTTCGCTTGGAGCTAGGTCGCCAGGGTTCCAATCCTCTTGTTTGTGTGGGGTGGTTTTTTTACATTTTTTGATTGGCTGAGCTGCGCAGGGAGGCGCGAATGGGAGGGTGGGTTTCGAACGGGCGGAAGGCGCGAATTTGCTTTCACCACTCGCGCGGTTTTTTTTTTTTTTTTTTTTTTTGCTGAGCTGATTCGATCCATGTTACTCCGTTCGTGATTTTTTTGACTTATTACTCCGTACATTTTTTTAAACCACGCGCATAAACTTTCTAAGTAGATCGAATCAAGCTGTGAATCAAATTAATATAAGCGAGCCGGAACGGCTGGGCTCGCGTGACGTGGCTGGACAACGACCATGTGCCATACTTGCCATGGGTTTTGGTTAACGTCCGTAAGTATCTACGAGCTTCTAGAACACTCTCGGCCCAGGTACAACACATATTGCCACAGCGGTGTATTTATACGCATATATGTGCAGCGGCGGATCCAGGAAATATTTTAGGGGGACTGAACAACACTGCTGCTGGATCTTAAATCTCAGCCCCCTACACTATAGAACTTTGCCTAAAAATTCATAGGGGCTCTACAGTAATTTGCACTGATTCAGTTTGGGTAGGGGGGCTTGAGCCCCCCGCCCCACCGCTGTATCCGCCCCTGTATACGTGTATAAGGCTGGCCGAAGAGATGTACGTGCGTGCGTAGACTTGCGAGCTTTCAGGAAAGAAGCTAACAATACTAGTCTGTACATGTGTGCAACACACGTACACGCTTGCATGGGCCATGCACAAATCGCTTCTTGAAGGCCCATAATTGAGATTAGTGGCCGCTAATGGCCGGTACTAATCAGCCCAAATAATAACCGTGGACGTGGGCTGGCGCGTGATGTGGTTCGCCCAATGGGTGGACGCCACGCGTGTCCGGTGGGACCGCCCTGGAAGTGGAGCTTGGGAAGGGAGCTGAGAGATACCTCTTGTATAAAATTAATATGAGAAATAGAACAAAAAACTGCTGAGTACTAGTGTTAACTTGTTACTTGTTAGTCATTGCCAACAAAACATCACATATTCACGTGATTACACGGTATTCAATTTATACGCCGGAGCACATATATGCATACGCCTTCCCTTATATATGCATTTTTAAGTGTACTATATATCATTTCACCTATTTCTAGATAGGGGCATTCACTTTATTAACTCGTACAAAGAATTACAAAAGGTGGCGCGAGAGATTTAGTTTTGATGCAATAATCTGTTTGGAAACCTACGACGAATTTATGACGAAAAACAATTCATCACGGATGAGTAACTGCAGGTCTCACATGTATACGTCGGATGGAGAAATGACTGTCTGGAGATTTATGACGAAGTGCCGTGTGTTATAGATCGAATATTGTTCGTCACAGATGTGTAATTATTTCAATGACGAAGCCCTATTCGTCACAGTATTAAAGAAGATCGCCACATGTGAGTCGCGCGAGTGATTTGTGATGAAAACCATGTGCTCTTCTATGATGTTTTTTGTGACGGTATCTGATTTCATCATAGATAGAGAGGGTTTGAGGATCATCACCACTGATCTATAACGAAACAGAAATATTCATCATAAAAAACGATCTCCTGTGACAGTTTCGGATTCATCATTAAGATGTTCGTCATATAAGTAGATGTTTCTAGTAGTGTAACTATCAAGATAATAATTTTAATAATCAACCACCCTTGAGAGAGTTAGTCTCTGGTCAGGCTAAAATTATGTAGAGCTTATCTAGAAAACTAGCTTCCAATGATAAAATCTTAGAAAATATAAACAATATGATGGATAGCTTCTCAGTCTTTAAAAACCAGCATAGCTTTAATAAAATGATAGAATCACAAATAGCTCAGCTGGTGGTTGTTGTTCCTTCGACCGACAAAGGTAAGATTCCGGGGCAAACGAAAGATCTTAAAACTGTAAATCTTCTCAATATTCATAATGTAGGATTCTACATAGAACCATCGATGAGTCTCAATGTAAATCTTCTCGATATTCATAATGTGAAAGCTCTAGTTTGGTTTTGGTGAATTGATGAAACCCTAAGTGCTAACCTAGTTCATCTAAGTGATCATAAGATAGGTAGCATTATTCCAAGTGGTGAAGCAACGGTAAAGATCATGTTGATGGTGATGCTATGGTGATGATCAAGTGCTTGGACTTAGAAAAGAAAAAAGAGAAAAACAAAAAGCTCAAAGCAAATGTGAAATTGATATGAGCTTTTTGGTTTAGTGATCGAGACACTTAGCGAGTGTGATCACATCTAGGATCGATAGCCGTACTATTAAGAAGGGTGTAACTCATATCAAAATGCGGTTATCAAAGTGCCACTAGATGCTCTAACTCATTGCATATGCATTTATGATCTAGTGGAGTGCTAACACCCTTGAAAATATTTGTGAATATATGCTAACACATGTGCACAAGGTGATACACTTGGTGGTTGGCACATTTGAGCAAGGGTAAAGAAGATAGAGTTAAAAAGGAGTTAGTCACGCTAGTCACAGAGTAACCGGACACGTCTGAAATTGCTACCGGACGTGTTCGGTATTTTATCCAGTGTTGGGGTAGTCAGACAGAAGTGACCGGACATGTCCGATATTTGGACCCAAAATGAGCGACTAAGTGAAAGTGAACAGACTCTGGCTCAGTGAAGTGACCGAACGCTAATGAGTTACTGTTCAGCGTCAGGTCAAAGTGATATAGCCCGAAGCAGGATTATAGAGAGCGACCAATCGCGTCCGATCACCACACCGGACGGTGTGAACCAGCAAGTCTCGAGTTTTCAGCTATAATTCATTGGACGTTGGGAGCGTCCGGTCGGCCTAGAGCGGCTCTGGGAGCTCTCCGAGTCTGGTCATTTTCTTAGTGCGTGTCAGATCACGTAGTATTACTGTGCGTGGAGATAGCCATTGGGCGCCAATGGCTAAACAATTTGAAAGGGACACGTGGCGATTAGGCTACGATCGGATGTAGCAACCGGTCACCACATCGGACGCGTCTGGTGCACATGACTTGCACATCCGGTTGTCCCACAGTTAGCGCAATAATTGAGCCAAAGACTTTATTGTTTGGGGGTGTCAATAAATATCGTTTGGCTAGCTCTAGCTCACTCTCTTGGCCATTTGCATTGACATAACAACCTTGTGAGCTTAGCCAAACCCCTCCCACTCATCTCCATCATTGATTCATTATCTTTGTGAGATTGAGAGTGAATCCAAGTGTATTGCTTGAGTGTTTGCATCTAGAGGCACTTGGTGTTCGTGTTTCGCTATGGGATTCGTTTGTTACTCTTAGTGGCTGCCGGCACCTATATGGCTTGGAGCAGCGAGGATCGTCGAGTGGAGGTTGGTGATTGTCTCTGGCTCCGATCGTGGTGATTGTGAGGGGTTCTTGACCTTTCCTCGGCGGAGAGCCAAAAGATACTCTAGTGGATTGCTCGTGGCTTATGTGATCCTCATCTTGTAGTGGTTGTGTGGCACTCTATTGAGGGCTTGGCATGTGATGCCAATTAGCGAGTGAACCTCTAAGTGAGTGAATCTCCACAATAAGGACTAGCTTGTTGGCAAGCAAGTGAACCTTGGTAAAAACATTATGTCATCATTTGATTCCGAGATGAATGGTCTTCATTGGTATTCATTCTTATGATTGATTGGTTCATTTCTCAACTCGGTGGTATAACCATCTTGCTCTCTCTTTACATTATCGCAAACTAGTTGTCAAGTTCTTTAGTGTAGCTACTCGTGAGAGCTTGTTAGTTTAGTTAGTGTGGCTCTTTAGTTAGCCTTTGAGAGCACACTAACTTAGTGTAGTGATATAGCCATTGTGTGGATAGAGACTATAGAAACTAGAATTGTGATAGGTGGCTTGCATTTTTAGTAGGCTAGGGCAACACTTGTTTCACCTTATATTTGTCTAACCAGTTTGCTAAGTGTTGTTGTAGAAATTTTTAATAGGCTATTCACCCCCTCTAGTCATTAGGACCTTTCAAGTGGTATTAGAGCTAAGGTCACCGTGATTTGAGGCTTAACAACATTCGGTGTAAAAAATGGCTCAAATCAACAACACCAAGAAGCCACTTGTTTCTTCTGCTTAATGGCATCGGGTATTTGAGCCAGATTAGACTTAAGGCGATCGATGGCAGCATTCACATTCTCCAATTCCTTCTCAAGTTCTGCACGCCTGGCTTCCTGTTGGGCCAGCTCTGGATCGATCCTGAGAGGGGAGTTCTTCAAATCATTGATCAGCTGTGTTAGTTCTTTGTCCTCTTGCCTGTTAGAGTTCTTCTTGGCCAGTAAAGCTTCACGGTTAGACAGTCTCCTCTAAGCCTTTTCACCTTTGGAGCTTGATCTTCAATGACGGACAAAGATGACAAGACCTTGGTGAGAACTGGGGATGAATTATCCTTAAAGGCTGAGGAGACTCTTTGTATTAAATCTGCATCTTGGACCAAATCGGCTATATTCTTCTCAAGCATTGGCAATATATCCCTTAGCCAATTTCTGGTCTCTTTTGATAAAGCTTCTTTAGAAGAGGCGGTTGATGAGCTGATTTTATCTTTATCTAGATACTCTTCAAGATTGAAAGAGTAGCTCGAAGCTAGAAGATTAAGTACCTATATATAAGAAAATCTTGTTAAGAGGATTGAATCAGTTGATAATGAGATAAATGGCGAAGCAAGTATGGTACCTTTTTTGGGATAGCTTCTATCTAAGGAGAAGGAAAAGCTGATGATACACCAATGGTATCTGGTTAAATCGGCTCTAAATTCTCAACATTGGTATCTGCAAACATCGAGAAAGATTTTTGTTCCTATTTGTTGCAGAGAGATAAGCTAAGCATATGACTCTCTTACCATCAATTGTTTGCTGGACTGGAGATTTGACAATCTAGGTGTCAACATCAACAAGGTCACCTTCAGTGGGTAGACTGCCAAACTCATGCCCTTGCGTGGATGTTTCTTCAGAGAGTGTTTGGCATGGTAAATGGTCAGAGAAGGGTGAAAACTGAACAAAATCAAGAACTTTGAGAAAAAATACCTTGGCAGCATCAAGGGGTGAAATGGAAGGACTCACATCTTCTGTTGTCTTGGAAGCATCGGTTGGTTCAACTAAAATTGGCTCCTTCTGAGGCTCGACCGATGAAGGTTTAGTTGATGCTGACTTGAATGCCTAGGACAATAGTTCCGCACCTAGAGCAGGTTGAGATGCAATGGTCGATAACTGCAAGGAAAGAATTAGAATTAGATATTGAATATCATTTTGAGAAGAGGATGAATTGTTTTAACTGAGCAGTCGATGGTCTTGTTCTACAAAGTCTTTTCCTAGTAATGGTTTTCTGGGTTGTCCCTTGAGCCTCCTTGCGCTTTGAAGACTGATACGTTACAATTGTAGAGGCAACATGAGTTTTCATTAGCTTCTTCAGTGGAGGTGCAATTGATCCTATTCTTGAGGCTGGACTTGGTGGCTGATAATCTATATGATGCCCCTTCCTGTGCAAGCTTGGGGGATCGAATTCGGTGTCCTAAAAAGATCTATTAGAACAGCTGGCAGGGGGATTCATCGAATAATTTTTCTAAAAAAAGGAATGGTAAGTTACCTCACTGTCGGAAGCAAACTCTCCATCCAGAGCTATGCATCTAGGATGGACCAGCCCACAGAAGAGATGGGAGTGCCATTCTTGCCACCAAGAGTCAAAAAGGTTGAAAGTGAAAGTTGACTCTTGTCTAGTCATGCAAGCAAAAATAAGGAAGATCTAATCCTAGTTGAAAGACTCTGGAGGCTTCCAACACTTCACTAATACCCTCTCTTGGCTTCAGCATATTCTTAAAGAATAGTTGAGGAGGCAGTTGACCAAGACCAAATTGACGAGCTACAAAAGAAGGGTTGTAAAACTCATAGGTTGGAAGGTTGCCTAGAAGGAAGGAACCTGTAGACATTTTGCCACAGCCATGACAAAATTCGGCTAGAAGAACACAAGGTTTGATGAAGAAATTGAAGATTGCAGCCACCGTTTCGTCTGAGCAGCCTGATTCAAATCAAAATTTGAATGGGAAAACCAACTCATTGTTCTCATCCTCATCATAGGGTAGCCAAGTCAGGATATCTATATCAAACCGTCTATAAAATTTCTTGAAGAGATGGCTAACATCAATAGCAATTGTTATGGTCGATGTAGCTTCACCATAGTTCACACACTGACGGGTTCTTTCTTCTTCGCCTCTGTATTCCTCATCAAAGTTGGAGGTGGGAAAGCTCAAATTCTGGAGATTTTTCCTTATAATCTTATGCATATATAAGTTTAACCACATTTGTTTTAGCCACCAAGGGCCACTGATGGCGTGCATTGCTTCATTCTTCAGTAGCTGAGCGGCCACCTGATGCATCAAGTGGTATGCTGATCCCAACAGATATTTGCCAAGAGGAATTTCAGCGCCTACTACCAGATGTTCTACCATGAGTTTATGATTGTAAGTCGGACCACAAGATGACCCATAAAAGATGAATCTTTGTAACCACATGTTTAGAAAGGTCATATATTCTCTTTCGCTAAAAGTTGACCCATCTCCAATATGGTTTAGATTGTAGCTTGCCTATCCTATGCAGTCTGATATTTTGGCTAATTTTTTGGATCTGGCACTTAAAAAGTCATAAGGTTGCACTAATCCTGTTATTCTAAGGTCAGTCAACATATAAATATCGGCCAAAGTGATGGTCATTGGGCTGTGACCAAAAACAAAAGCATTTAGGGTATTAGACCAGAAATAAGATGCAAAAATCAAGAGTGAATCATTCCGCTCCATCTCAGACAATGAGAGTGTCAAGCATTGATTCAAGTCATAAACCTCCCAATCTCTAGCCTCTTTCTCTGATACCCTACGGAACCAATCTCTCCACCCCTAGGCATTTTGGGCCAGTTTCTGAAGGGGGTTTTGGTGTTCTAGGAGGACAAATCCACTATAGACTGTTTGAAGGGGATTCTATTGGTTTCTTGATGGATGAAGTCAGATGGATTAGGATCACCCATAGGCCCAAGAAAATAGACAATGGGAGCAACAACAGATGGAAACAAGATTTCGTTCCTCATTTCCTAGAAACCAGATAAAATAAATTTGAGAAGAAAGGAAATACAGGGAAGCGGCTGGTACTTGGAAAATGGGAACTTAGAAGCATACCTTAGGGACATGGTCGCTGGTCTCCATTGTAACCAAAATAGATCTGAATCCAAGAAGGGTTACTTGAAGAATAGCTTAATGAAGTAGAGGATTTGCTAGGGTTGAGGCCTTGGCGATGGTGGCTTTGGTTGTTAAGATTTGCTCGAGAAAGAAGGGGAAAGCAAATGGGTCGAGTGAGTTGGAGAAGATACTTTTGGGATATTATATAAGATTCGGACCACGCGTATATCTCGGAATAAAACGGTTACGAAATGGTAAACAAGTAAATAGGAATTTTGGAATAAAATCATTTTTATCCCAAAATTAGGGGGCATGTGTTTACACTAAAATTTGGGAAGAAGAACGCGGGAACTCAAAGCTTCCAAGATTGTGTCAATCAAGGAATCGATTGCATAAGGATCGATATCAGCTAATTCAAATGCGGCACTAGAATCAGGTCTCTTCGAATCACGTCAGCAGATAATGACAATGAGCTACGGTTGGCGTCGAGAAATATATGTCGGACTCTACAAAAAGGGAAAGATTATGGTCCAAGTTATCTTAAGTTAGGAATGTTTTCTTTTATACCAAAGATTGTATTGAGTCATACTTGAGTAGGATTCATACTTAGGCTCCGGGTATAAATATTGGACCCCGACTATTGTAAAAAGGACATCCAATCAATAAATACAAGTTACTTTTTTGGCTTATTGGTCTGGCCGACCTTCGGCTTATCTGTAAGTACTATCATGGCTTAAGCTTTGGTTTGTAAGGCTGCATTAGTTAAGTTTGACCTACACTATGAGCTCTAGCACAAGCCAGTTATCGATCTTCATCTAGTTCAAGTATGGCTGCATCGGTTAAGTTCGACCTCCACTACTCAAATTAGATTAAGGTCAAGTTATCGGCTCTACCTAAGAGTGGCATACTTTGGGTAGATTCATTAAGTTACCGATCTTGTTGATGTTCTTATTGTTATTAGTTTTTTAGCAACATCAACCTGCCCGGTCGAGATCGATCTAGATCGGCCTCATATCCTTTTAGTCCATCGTTTGCTTTGTTACAATACGATGTTTCTTACTTTGAGCGACGGGTTATGTTTCATTGGCTGTTCTACTTCGATCTTGATCATGCATAGTACATGGTTAAGGCATGTCTGATCTTGAGGAGGTTTGCTGGCCAGTTAAATCTAGTCCATAGTTCGCTATTATGGCTATAATGATCCGTTTGATCCCCATTGATGGCACTTTAGATCATAGGATGCTAGTTGGTAGACTTGCTTTCAACCAAGCGTGGCCTTAGTTGTTTGCTATGCCTGCATCAGCTAAATAGCTGATCACCTATGCTTTAATGCCTACAGTGTGTCTCTATGATTCTGTTAAATGTGAATAGATCTATTTACTTTAAATGTTTGATTTGTTGTCTTTATCACGGCTGCCATCGATCTGGTTGAACCCCACTATTAGAGGTAATAGGTTAAGTCTAATGAGTTAATAGATTTGTCCATGTTAAATAGTCGATTGTTCACATGTTGTAGTCCCTTTTCCACCTGAATCGGGTATTTTAGCCAATTCGCTTGAGCTTTCACACATATAGCGTGTCTTTTAGAAAGCCTATCAATGTATAGATGGTTTTACAGACTCTTCGGTTTTAGATTGTTATTATCATCATAGCTACCATCGATCCGGTCAAACCTCATCGTTGATGGTAACATATTAGATTCAAAGCGTTTGTGGATCCATTTGTACTAAACAGTCGATTTGTTTGCATGTTATATCCTTTCTCGTTAGATTCAGTGGCTCAATGCTTTACACTGGTAATACCCATCTAGCTAATGATTTTACTTACATCTGCGTGCATTATACTTGTCAATATAAAATCAATCACAACCCACGAGCTTTATAGTCCGCAATAGTCGATTTCTGCTCATATCGATCGTTTTGTCGGTTTTCCTGTCTGGCTGCTCCCGAAGCGGTACACTTGGAACTGTCTGGGCAAAACCGGCATGTTCCTCCTTAAATTACTGATAAACTTTCTCTCCTTGTCAATTGCAGGTCAAATTGACTGGCATGCCTTAGGAGGAATTCACAGGATCGGCTAGCCTTGCGTTGAAGCAAAGCGGATCTCCAGCCTTGCTCCATCAAGCAGATCCTTTCGACTTGCTGTGTGCCAGGCGCATCGACATGTTTTTGCATCGACACATGTTGTGGCATGCCTGGTGGGACCCCACAATCATCATGGTGACTTACAACAATAGTGACATTCTTATGGTGCCTTATGAAGACCTACCTGATGAAGATAAAGATGTCATCAACTAAGCTATAGAAGAATTTTAGAACAAATGTTTGTTGTCCTACACCAAGACACATGACAATAAAGTTGTTTAGAAATATCAACTACCAAGAGTTTTGTTGCATGGGCAGTCAGATATAGACGAAGCTGAAGACAGGCATTTCTTCGTTGAGGCTGTAAATAAATTTGTTCATGATGCTATATTGAACCATAATACGGTTTTCTTGAACACATTCCACAACACCATGAAAGAGGTGTTTCATGGATATCCAGTTGATCAGGTTGGGCCGGCTTACTACAATATTCCACATCCATTGACTCAGGAGACTAATCAAGCTAGTACTAGCCATCAAGAAGTAGCACATGCTAGTAACGATGATGTTCAGGCAGTTCAAAGCTTATTCGAGCACGTTCAAGGTGCTACCACTAATCAGATGTCGTATAATCCTAGATCGTCAGTGCAGCATGTGCAATAGCTGACGGGGCAAATTTAGAATCAAGTGGTCAATTTTGGCACATCAGGCCAAATACTATCGTCGGCTCAAAAAATAGCGCCATCAGTCCAAATGATTCATAGAGATACAGATCCCAACATCTACAACCAGAGACTTCAAGCAACAAACCAACAAATAACCCAGTAGATAGAGATTCCACAAAAATATCATTATGGCATAGATTACAATACCCTTCACATGATTCCAAATCCAGGGTATCAAGGTACCCAAAATTTTAATCCACAGATGGGTCAGCAATTGCAGAGAAATCCAAATTCAAATGCTGATGAGTTGTTGCTTAGAGTGACCGAGATGATGAAGAATCAGTTTGGTTTGAAGCCAAAAGGGTAGACCTTCTTATACAAACGCCCATATCCAGAGTGGTATGATGTGGTCGCTCTTCCTATAAATTACAGGCTCCCAGAGTTTGCTAAGTTCACTGGCCAAGATAGCACAAGCACAATAGAACATGTCAGTCGGTATCTTACACAACTGGGTGAAGCATCCATTGAAGAGGCCCATTGAGTTCGTTTCTTCTCCTTGTCCCTATCAGGACCAACCTTCACTTGGTTTTCATCGCTGCCAGTTAACTCCATTTCCAATTGGCCTGACCTAGAGAAGAAGTTTCATACATATTTTTACACTGGGACAGAAGAAAAGAAAATTACCGATTTGATGACTATAAGGCAAAAACTAATAAATCGGGCACTGAGTTTATTCAGAGGTTTCAAGAGACCAGAAATTTATGCTTCTCATTGAACTTAACTGATGATTAGCTAGCTGCTTTGGCCGTTCAAGAAATGTTGCCAACGTTGAGAGAGAAGCTGCTGGGGCAAGAGTTTAACAATTTAGGTTAGTTGGCTCAACGAGTGGCAGCGCTCAGTAGCCAATTTCAAAATATGTGCAGAGATACTTGATTCTAGAAGAGTGCTGCAATGTAACACCCAAAAATTTCAACTGCAAATTAGTAATTAATTTTGAGCATTTATTTAATTTTCTATGTATTTTTAACCTAGGCTAAATAATAAATTTTGGTTAAATAAATTAACTATAAGGTTTAAAACATGTTTGTTGCATTCATGCCAAAGCATACTATTTTTGGTTGAGTGTAGGGCTAGAATGGTTGAAGTTGAATTCAAATTCCATTTGAATTTGGCTTGGATTTGGAAACTAGAAATGGAAAAGGATTTATTCTTGAAAAATTTTCTTTTCTCCCTTTCTAGCCCAACCCTAGGCACGGCCCAGCCCTTCCCGGCTTTGGCCTGCTTGGCGGCCCAGCTCACGCATCGCTCCACGCCCATCCTCGCGCACGTGGCCCGCTCCGCATCAGCCGAGCTTGCGGCCTACTCCGCACACGTGCCTGCTGCTCATCGCATAGCCTAGCTCAGCGCCACGGCCTAGCCTCAGCTTCACCTCAGCACCCATGCCCACACGCCTGCTCTCTCCCTTCCTCTTGCTGCGATGCGGGTCCTGCCTATCGGACTCTCCTTCCTTTCCTTCCCCGCGCTCCCTTTCCTTCCTTCACCCCAGTGATGGCACACGCCATGCACGGCAAGCCGCCGGGCCACCACGCCTGCATGGAAGGCTCACAATCTTGTGATTCTATAGCCCCGTGCGCTCCCCTTCCATCTACCTAGCACTCGTCTGGCCTATAAAGCACCGAGCCGAGCCCCTCCCTCTCCCTTTAGTTTGCCGCTCGAGCTCACTCACAACCGCCTCGTAGCCCATTGCTCTGGTGCCCAATCCTCGACGCCGACACCTCCCGAAGCCCCGCCATACTCCTCCACATCCATAGGTGGCCTTAATTCTCTGATTTGGTCTTGAATCGCTCGGATTTCCCTAACCCACGCCTTGTCTTTTCTCCCTAATCGCCGCTGCCGTCGACCGCCCCTTCGGAGCCTTCCCGGACGCCGTGGCCACTTCCTTTGACCTCGCGGTGAGCTTCTCCATCTCCCCATGCCCCCGTTTCGGTAGTTGACGCCCTAGAATGCCATACCGGTGAGTTCTAGGCATGCCAGCCATGGCACTACCATGGGACCCTCGCTCCGACGTGTCCCCAGCCCTAGTTTTTCACTTCATTGAGTCTGTGGGATCTTGGGCTACGCGTAGGTGTGTTTGGTTTCGATCGGGATGGACTGAAACACCGTACCAACGTGTGCCATGGTGCATGCCTCGCCACTAGCCATGGCAGGCTCACCAGAGGTGCTATGCAGCAGTGGGGGATCTCCCAATCACACCTAGGCTGTTGAATTCGCGTGGACAGCCACGATTGAAGCGTACCGCTTCGGTGTGTAACCGGTCCACTGCGGACCGTGGACTCGGTCCATAGCGCCACGTCAGCGTGCACCCACGCGCACGTGGTGCACCGCGCCAATCACGTGCAGCCACGTGGCTGCCTAGTCAGCAGCCGTAGTTAACCCACGGTCAGTCGCACATGTTTTGCAAATTAGTCCCTCGGTTTTTGATAAAACAACCCGTTGTCCAGTCCAGCTCAAAAGAAATACATTTTAGTCCTATTTTTATTCGTTTTAGACCCTATAGTTCTCAGAAATAGTATGCATGGTCCGTAAACCGTGTAATTTTAGATTTTAATTGTTTTAATTCAAAAATAAGTTTGGTTTATTTACATAAATGCCATTGGAACCTTATTTCATGCATAACTTTTGCGTTTTAAGTCTGATTTGAGTGATTCTTTTGCTCACGTGTTCGTAGCAGTACGTAGAATAGATTTATAAGCTTTTCAATCTATGTTCTTACTGTTTGGTGTACTATTCTAATAGAAGTCTATTTGTATGCATGTAATGATTGGATTGGATGACTTGATTGGTGAATTGGGACACGTTTAGAGGGTGAGCAGTTTGTGGTGACTGAGGACCAGCACAAGGATCAGTAGTTCCTAGTAGAGAACTTTGAGGAAGGCAAGTGTACCAAAGGCCCCTTGTACCTATGAACTATTACAATTCATATTCATGCATGTGTCTAAATTGAAATACCTTTAAGGACTTTACCTAGATTATTACTTGCACCACATATCCTTGTTACCTAGGGTATAGGTATGCATTTTGGATAGATGCTGTAGTGCTTAACATAAAATAATTGTTAAACATGACTAAAGTCATTATGCAATGCGAGAAAATGGAGCTTTTTAGCAACAAATAGGGGGGGGCTAGAGTACGGGGTTGAGTACTCTAGTGCCTCTCTATAAGGACTTAATCCTAAATCGGCCACCTAGGAGGTTTTGTACAACCCCAAGTGTCATATGGCTCTGTAACTAGATTGTACTAGCTCGTCTGTAGCTTTTTGTAAGGGCAACAGGGCGCACTAGTTGGTATGTTTCCTTTCCTGCTAGGGTGTGTGTACCATGCCACGACCACATGTGCCACTCCTAGAGGAGGGCCACATATGGCTAGACGGCTGAAACCTTAGCAGCTATGACTTGTTAGTGCGACTAGCTAAGGGTTATGTAGTGAAACCCTACCATACTTCCTAGGTAGAGGTGTTGTGGGCTTTGCAAACCCTGGCATTGGGAATCACGGCTCGGTGGGTAAAGTTGTACAATTTCTGTAGAAATATTTGACCTGTTATAACAGTCGTGCTCATGGATACGAGTGATCTAGATCCTTCATGATTAGTGGTTACTATGGATGGTTGTGAATTGATATAAACCTGATTATACATTATTATCACTTGGGATTTGGGATTGTTCATTAAAATAGTGATTCAGGATGCTAAAACTTGATCAACTAAAATTGCGAACCGTAGTCAAACTGTGTTTAGCCTTTGAGCCTCATAGATCCCTTTGATATACTTGCTAAGCATGGTGAGCTTACACTTACTTTACATTCAATGAAAATCCTAGATGGATAACAGATAACGTGTATGAGGAGTTTCCAGAGGATGTCCAGGACTACTAGGATAATGTTCACCAGTTGGAGTCCCTATGGCAGATTGGGTCTTGTTATCCCGTTGTGTGTGTAATAATGTTGCCATTGAGCAAAACTATGTATTAACATTATGATAAGATATGCGATGTAATAAGTGCTTTACTTTGATATTATTACAATTTGTGATATATGTGTGTGTTTGGATATCCTGGGCGCACATGTATGAGTACTTGAGTTTGCTATGTAAAATTGGGTGCGATAAATTGGTATCAATGCTATAACTGACTGTAGGACGATCAACCTAGTTAGAAATGAATATTTTTAGGATCACATTTTCTTTATTTTTGCTACCTTTAATTTTCTATAAAATTTTTGCTTATATTCCGTCCTTTATCTGTTGCAAAAATTATCTTATTCTAATACTCAACCTTTTCAATCTTATAGATGGCACGCACCAAGCTGACACCCCGCAAGAGGACCATCGTGATGCCCACCAGGAGGACAAGGTTCACATTTGGAAAGCGTGTTCCTGCACATCTAGTGGAGGCTCTAAGGAGCATGGAGGAGGAGCCGCCTGTGGTGATGCCTATGGAGGAACCACTAGAGGACATGATGGAAGATGAGCCCATGGACAGAGAGACGGAAGAGGGGCCCATGTTTGAAGAGCCCATAGAGATAGAAGAATCTAGAGAGGAGCCCATGGAAGAAAATGGTTAGGGTGGTCAGGAGGGAGCTGGTGACCTGATGATGGAGATGATTCTAATAATTCTGATTCAGATGATGGAGGTGGTGATGGTGGTGATGGAGATGGTGGTGATGGTGGAGATGGTAATGCAGATGGTGGTGGTGATGGTGACAGAGATGGAGGAGACGGGGGAAATAATGGTGAGGATGACCATGATGCACTACTGGCTCAAGGATGGACCGCGAAGATCCACTATGATCTGTAAGGAGATCCCTACTACCACCCCAACCTTCTCTCACTCGTACGCTGCTACCACACCAGGTGCACTGTTCAGTAGAGGATGGAGCATTGGACCCACCTAGACTACACCGGCTTCTGGGAGATAGAAGTGTACATCCATGAAGGGACTCAGGTGCGCTACATCCACCATGCCATCACTACACGACTCACATGTGCAGCCACCATCTAGGATGCTGCTTGATAGGCGTTGGTGGTCAACCGCGATCGCCACTTCGACGACATCACATGGGAGGAGGATCATTATCTTCCCCGTCGTCGGAGCGGCCAGTCTACTTGCAACATCGTTGTACCACTTGGAGAGGTGAACCTAAGGCTTAGGCCTACCTTGATGAGCTTGGCATAGACCAACACTAACTTGGATCAAGCCTTGGATGAACTAGATGTCATGGGGAAGGCCTACTTACAGCTTGCCCGTGAGAATGCTATATTGAAGCAACATCAAGGAGGTCCCGATGTGGAAGCGCCTAGTGTTCCTGCTCAGTCACCCCCGATGAACAGAGGAGAATTTGGAGACCCCAACACCAGCACCAACATTGACCCATAGGCGTATTTTCCAAAATATGTAATAAACACACATAGATGTGCGAGAGAGTGTTTAGTTTCTTTTCTTTTAATGGTTGAACAATTGATACTTGTGTGGTTGGATGACTATCATGATGAAGAGTGTTTGATTTGGATTTTTGACATGATTGTGATGACTTGTGGGCATGTCCACGGTCATTTAGTTTAAGATTAAGGCCTAAGGATGATATGAATAAATAGTTGGGTTTTTTTAACTTGCTGTCCATTCTGTATCATTCTGAGCGGTCCACCTTTATCAGTTCATATCTCATGTTCTAGATGTCCAATGGTCATGAAAATTTTATGGATATAAGTAGACTTCTACATCTTTCTTTTGGCTCTAGAATCACCTCAATACATATTACGAATTGTGAGATACAGCTGTTGTAAGTTGAGGTTTCTATGTTGTCAGAATTCTAGAGCAGTACTGCTTGTCGTCTGTTTTTGCCTAATTAAACATCAGAATCTGAAAAAGTGTTCTAAATGAAAGTTGTAGAGAATTTCATAAGCTTTCCAGAAGGTCAAATTTGCATCCAGATGAGAAATAGAGAGTGAGATATGCTTGTTTTACTGCACTGCTGTTTGTCCAACTCGCCAGAAAAGTTCAGAACAATTATCTTCTTGTATACCCCGTATATATCTCTTGTTTGATCTTGTGACACCTACTCTTATTAGACCATTATCTTTTAAAGGTTATATACTTGGACATATGAGACTTATATGATGCATCTACAGATGGTGAATACCAGGAGGAACAACCAGGGAGGCGAGGACCTACCACCACCACCTCCCGTCACTGTGAAGCAGTTGATGATGATTCAAACCCAATTGCTTTAGCAGATGGCTCAGAACATACCAAATATGGGGCATGGGAATAGGAATGCACCCCCTCAAGTTAGAGACAAGAGGGGAGAGTTTCTAAAAGGACATCCACCTATCTTCAAGCACTCCACTGACCCACTCTAGACTGACGATTGGCTACATGCTATTGAGAGGCAACTTGAGATTGCCTAGTGCGATGACAGAGAGAAAGTCTTCTATGCTTTTGGATAGCTGTAACGAGCTGCACTTGATTGGTGGGACTCCTTCTACTTTGGCCATACTGAACCTAATCCCATCACCTAGCAAGAGTTTTGCGGTGCCTTCCGCTCTCATCATGTGCCTGCTGGATTGATGAAGCTGAAGAAGAAAGAATTCTTGGCTCTCCAGCTAGGGGGCATGTCTATTGTAGAATATCATGACAAGTTCATACAATTGTCATGGTACGCACCTACTGAGGTGGATGATGATGAGAAGAGACAAGAGCTATTCATGGAAGGTTTGAATGATGGTATCCAGTACCAACTGCTGTCCCATACCTTTGCTAGTTTTCAGCAGCCGGTGGACAAGGCCTTGGTGATAGAAAACAAGCGCCGCCAAATGGAGGACAAGAAGAGAAAGTTCCATGGGCAACAGTAAGGGAGTAATTCTCATGTCCACACTGCTCCTCAGCAAGCTTACCCGCAACAGTGCTATCAGGGTCAGTCCAATCTGGTTAATCGCAACTAGCAACCACAACGTGCACAGTAGTAGCAGTATAAAGCACTAGCTTAGCGCCAGCAGCAAGTCAACAATGTTCCTATGAGGAATAATGTCCTCAATGCTCCATAGAAGAATGGTGCACCAAAGGCGCCAAATGCAGCCAATGATAATATATGCTTCAATTGTGGAGAGGTATTACTCCAACAGATGCCTTAAGAGGATGGCTAACATGCAGCAGAACTATGTCTGGGGAAAGTCAACCATGTGACTGTAGAAATAGCTCAGGAGGCACCCGATGTAGTGATCGATATGTTTTCAGTCAACTCAAACTTAGCTACAGTACTTTTTGATTCTGGTGCTTCACATTCTTTCATAGCATATACTTTCATAAAGAAGCATGGTATTCCCGTATGTGTTATGAAGAAACCCATGTTAGTAAACTCACCCAGAGGGGAAATGAAAGCAAATTGGATATGCTTAGCTGCTAGTCTCAACATAAGGGGGTAGAATTTCAAGCCAACCTTATAGTCATAGACTCATCTGGAATTGATGTTATCTTGGGTATGTATTGGTTGAGGTCCTGGAAAGTAGTCATTAATTGTGGGAACAGTTCTGTGAATCTAACCACTCCATCAGGAGAGAAAGTTGAGTATGTGGCAACACAGTCAGCCACGGAAATCTGTCGGGTTAATCAATTGGAGGGCACAACCATAGAGGATATACGGATAGTAAACAAGTATCTAGATGTCTTCCCTGAGGAGTTACCAGGTATGCCACCTGAACGAGATATTGAGTTTTTAATTGAACTTTTACCTAGAACTGCACCCATAGCTAATGAAACGACCTTGATTTCCACGAAGGGAAATCCACAGCGTCGAAGTATAATAAGACCGTTGTAGATCATATTACCCAAATTCCAGTCAAATATCACATCCATACCACGATAATATTAGAGTACAAATAGTGTGGAATTACATAATTTATTACATCGCCGCATTGGCGGAATCAAAAGTAGCATTCATTCAGAATAGCTTGAAGATAAGATCACCAAACTCGAGCGTAGGCACGAACCCCTCATCCATCAAACTCCTCGGAGCTATACTCCTCAGCAGAACTTGTGTGCCAAAATTTTATCAGTACAATTTGTACTGGCCACTCCCATCCCTATGAGCATTGCTTTGTGGAAATTGGATGCAAGTTGGACATAGTCAAAGGAACCTATAAAGCTGGGGTTTCCTATGCATTAGCATATCAAGTAAATAATAATAATTTGTTAAGTTTTAACACCATTACCACACACAATCCACTCCATTCCCTTTTTAGAGCCAGGTTTCGATCCTAGGATCGATATACCACCATCTCCACACCATCACTATAACCATACCATCGCTCAGTCGACAGGCCAACTCCCTCTCGGCACTGTCTCAAGGCCTATAGCCCCTGGCTACGACTGACTCTCTCTCACAGGGGAAGAAGAGAAGGACTCATCTCACTATCTAGTTTAAGCACATGTATCGATCAATCAACCATACATTCTACAGAGGTTTTACATAACCACAAGATCCGCCTTCCTCACTGACCGTCGTCAACTAGGCTGATTCTGGCCGCTTGCTAGCCTAGGATAATGCCACTCTACCATTGAGCCCTGGTTCACCCCAAGTCAAGTCTGGGGTGGCTGAAACTGTGAGTCATGAGTCGGGTCCACAAGATCTCCATGAAGTCTCAGAAGGGTGGGGGGGGGGGGGGAATCTTCCGCGCCCCGTACCTCCTTACACTGTCCGCTATCAACCTAGTAGTAGTGGCAATATCCTACCAAGTAGTCCAGCCGTCCCGCACCATATAGGGCGAGTGGTACGTAAGGCTTCCCGGTGAATCTGAGTACTAGTAAGTCCTTAGGGATGACCAAGCCAGAATGCCTTCATCAGGGTTTCCCTTTATCGTGCCACCACAGCACCACCATCCCGGGCTCCTCCCATCACAGGTTCACACCCAGGTCCACCTCATATACCATTTACCCACCACAGGTATCCATTCTAGGGGTGCCTAGGTAGCATCCCATAGCAAGACTTGCCTCAGGCTTGTCGTATACTCCAACTTGGTCGACACAACCCTCACCCTCCACACACCCAAGTCACACACGCAGCACTCTCCCCATAGTCCAGATAACACTAGTTTCCACCACGCACGTAATATAAGTGTAGTAGAAGTATAAGTAATGAAATATATAGCAATAAGCGTGTGTCTAGCCTAATAGCAGGGTATGCAGGGGTAAGGTTGCATCAAGGTAAAGGCTTTCAAGCAAGCATACTACCATGCAAGTCCTATCATAATATAACTGTAGCAGTAAAGTAAAGCGGTAGCAGTTCTATGTTAGCCATGCGTAATAGGTGCTACAAGATTGGGTGGGATGTGGCACCTTCAGTGTAGTCGTCTCCATTCTCCTCATGGTACTCACGGTCCTCGTCTGTCTGGTTCTCCTCTGAGTCTGCAACGATCGCATTATAGTCGCGTTAGCGATGTCTATAGAATGGCACAAAGAAGCAATGAAAATTCAAAAGAGTCAAATGCACTCAAACATGGGTTCATTGTGTAGAGCTTGATTTTAGATGAATTTTGGCCCTAGTTTCGTATTTTTCTGAGGTCATATGAATTAGTTATAAATTTCCGAAGATTAAATCCATTTCTAAAAATGAAAAAGGCTGAATTAATCCTGGGTCGACACGTGTCATGCTGTGACTAGTCCACGTGGCATGCTGACGTCAGCATGACGTCATCATGACATCATCGTCTCAGTTCCGAGCTGACAGGTGGGGTCCAGCTGCCATCATCATGACATCAGTATGACGTCATCAGTCCGGTAGGTGGGACCAGGGCTTTCGGGTCACTGACAGGTGGGTCCAGAGTGGCTGTGCCACTGACATGTGGGGACAGGTCAATGGTCAATATGGGCTGGGTTCAAACTGGGTCTGGACAGGGCTGGATCTGGGTCGGGCTTGGCCCACCACGTGGCATGTTGTGGCGCTGCCATGTCACGGCCTTGGGCCTTTACTAGGCTTCGTTTCCTGGCTGTGGGCATGAGCGTGGCGCACGGTGGACCCAAGTTCATGGTCCATGGACCTACGGCAGGGTCCATGGTGGACTGAGTCGATCGTCATTTTTCCTCGGCTCGGCTCATGTGCACTGGGTGTAGGGCTGCGCTGCTCACCTCGCCCCTTCTCCTCTGTTTCTTCCATGGTGCGCTCCCGCCGGCAACGTGCTCATCGACGAGCTCCCGCAATGGCTTAGGCATCCAATTGAGGTGGGGAAAATCCTCCCCGTGCCATGGCGACTGCAACGGTGGGGTCAGGGCGACGGATGGTGCTTCCTAAGTCACTGGTTACGGCGAACGGCGGCTCGAGTACAACCGGCGTGCGGGAATGGCGTGGGTGGAGCGGCATGGGCCGGTTCTATGGTGCGCGTGGGTGTCACAATGCTCCAGCGGGCATGTTGGGTAGGTCGAGGGGTCCTCCAGGGCCTCTGGTGGCTTTGGCCACGGCGGCGGTCTTCCGATCATGTCAGTGGTGTCGGTGTGGGGGCTATGGCCTCGGAGGGGCGTCACAGTGGGGTGTGTAGGCTCCTACGGATCCATGTGGACACGGCGAGGGCGTCCAGAGCTCAGGGCAGGACTTCTGGTTTCCAGGTGGCCGGTAGGGTCTTCCCGGCGGCCACGGCGACATGGTGACGACGGCGAGGCGCGCGGGTCACTACGGGGCTCCAGCGGGGTGGTCATGGCGTGCGCGTGAGTTACCCGTGGCTTCAGCGAATAGGATGGGTGAGTCAAGGAGGTGCTAGGCGCTCCCAGCAGTACTGGCCATGGTGGTCAGTGCTCTGACCGGTGGTCGGGTGCTCGGACTGGTGGTTTGGTGCTTGGACCGGTGGTCTGGTGCTCGGACCGGTGGTCTGGTGCTCGGACCAGTGGCCGGGTGCTCGGACCGGTGGTCTGGTGCTCGGCACAGTGGTCTGGTGCTCCAACGGTGGCCACACCACGAGGGCGGCATTGCGAGCGTGGCGAGCGAGTACTCCGCTTCGGTGTCTATGGGGCTTGGAGGGGCCTATAGCATACAAGAGCTAGGAGGTGCTCGCGGTGTGCGCATGAGTGTGATGTGCTTGTGTGCCCAAGGACCGGAGATGGCCTTGGCCTACGTGCTCATGGTATGGAGCGCCATGGCCGGAGTTGCAAGGTCTAGTGGCGAGCAGGGGAAGAACCGGGGCTCACCGTGGGTGCTGTGGAAGAGAGGGTAGCGGTGCAGTGTTGAGTTGCAGCCATGTAGCTCCAGAAGCAGTGCCGTGCAGTGCTGACCCGCGACCGTGATGACGACGACGGCGTCGCCCTCGGCTCCGATGACTTCAGCAGTGCACGGGGGCTCCGGTCCCCCTCTCACGATCTCCTTCTTAGCCCTCTACTCTCGGTGTGGTACGGCTGCTGGGCCACCAAGCGGCGGCGGAGGCTGAGGGAGAGACTACGGTGCCGGGCGTGAGCGACGTGTGGGCAAGCTTTATAGCCGAGCGCCATGCCTCCCATGGCGGATGGCATCGTGCGGTGGAGGCATGTGCATCGCATCAGATGGTGGTGCGGGGTTGCGTGGGTGTAGCGCAAGGGGGATAGGGTCATGCCCCAGGCGTGACCCCCTGGCCCGCCCCTACCACCGCTGTCGGGCATCGGTCACGTAGGCAGTTGAGGCGTGGGTGAGGAAGATGACACTATAGATGGGGGTGGCTGACATGTGGGGTCCAGCGGGCAGTGGCTGCGAGCGAGGCAGACGGGTGCGCGGGCGTGGGCAACGCGCTGGGCCGGCTCGTGGGCCGTGCACACGTGCTGGGAAGACAGGAAGGGTTGGCAGGCCGGTTGGGCTAGCTGGCTAGCGCGGCCGAGCAGGCCGAGGCGGTTTGCGAGGCCTACATCCTTTCTCTTCTTTTTCCTTTTTGTTTTTCATTTCTTCTCCTTTGTTTGAATTCGAATTTGGTTCTAGAATTTGAATTCCAAATTGGTGCACTTAATTTATTGGAGTTATTAAGCATATCTTAACTCAAATGGAAATCCAAATCACATTTTGAATAATCAAAGTATGCAACACTTTATTTGTTAGAATTTAAATAAACACAATTAACAAATGACATGCCATGCTTATGTGTTAACTTGGGTTGGGGTTAAACCTAATGCATCTCTTAGGTTGGGTTACTATACATGACACTCATCATCACATAGGAGTTCTAAGAAAATTTTTGTAGTTGGTATTTTTAGTGTGTGGATTTTTGGGTTGTTACAGCTAAGAGACCTTATAGAATGGGAGTGAATAAATTAGCAGAACTTAAGAAACAAATAAGGGAATTGCTAGATAAGGGTTATGTCCAACCTAGTTCTTCACCTTGGGATACACCAGTATTGTTTGTAGAGAAGAAAGATGGTACACAAAGAATGTGCATAGATTACAGATCACTTAATGAGGTCATAATTAAGAACAAGTATCCATTGCCTAGAATCGATGACCTGTTTGACCAGTTGAAAGGAGCTTGTGTGTTTTCCAAGATCGACCTCTGATCTGGATACCATCAGTTGAGAATAAGATGTTCTGACATTCCTAAAACTGCTTTTGTGACCCAATATGGACTATATGAGTTCATAGTCATGTCCTTCGGTCTGACCAACGCACCTGCTTACTTCATGTATTTGATGAACAAAGTATTCATAGAGTACATTGATAAGTTTTTCGTGGTGTTCATTGATGATATATTAGTCTACTCTAGGAATGAAGAACATGAGGGACATTTGAGGTTAGTATTGCAAAAGCTTAGAGAACATCAGCTCTATGCTAAGTTTAGCAAATATGAGTTCTGGCTAAAAGAAATATCTTTCCTTGGTCACATAATCTCTAATGGAGGAGTAGCAGTAGATCCCAAGAAGGTTAGAGATGTGTTGAGTTGGAAGCCACCTTAGGATGTCAGTGAGATTCAGAGTTTTCTTAGTATGGCTGGGTACTATAGGAGATTCATCGAGGGATTCTCTAAGTTAGCAAAACCCATGACTTCTCTGTTAGAGAAGAATGCCAAATTTGTATGGTCTATGCAATGTCAGGATAGTTTTGAGGAATTGAAGAAGTGACTGACTTCTGCCCCAGTGCTTATCTTACCTGATCTTACCAAAAGCTTCTCTATCTATTGTGATGCCTCACGACAAGGTCTAGGCTGCATTCTTATGCAAGAGGGTAGAGTTGTTG
This sequence comes from Miscanthus floridulus, assembly GCF_019320115.1. NCBI lineage: Eukaryota > Viridiplantae > Streptophyta > Magnoliopsida > Poales > Poaceae > Miscanthus > Miscanthus floridulus. The sequence continues at coordinate 125,121,250 of NC_089580.1, read as the reverse complement.
CCTATGCATCCAGACAACTGAGAAAACATGAGTTAAATTATCCAACTCATGATCTAGAGTTGGCAGCGTGGTACATGCTCTCAAAATTTGGAGGCATTACCTGATTGGTCATAAGTGTGAGATTTATACAGATCATAAGAGTTTGAAGTATATATTCACTTAGTCATATCTGAATTTGAGGCAGCGTAGATGGCTAGAGTTAATCAAGGATTATGATTTGGAGATACACTATCACCCGGAAAAGGCTAACGTTGTAGTAGATGCCTTGAGTAGGAAGAGTTATGTGAACATGGCCTATACAACTCAACTACCTAAAGAGTTGTGTGAGGAGTTCGAGTACCTAAATTTGGGTATTATGGCTAACACTATGGAGCTAGAGGTGGAATCTACTCCAGAACGAGAGATTCATAGGGGACAGTTGAATGATGAGAGGATTAAAGATATTGCTGAACGTATAGTGATTGGTAAAGCCCTAGGATTCCACATGGATGATCAAGGAACATTATGGTTTGGCAAAAGGATTTGTGTGCCAGAAGTGAAGTCTATTAGGGAGTCTATTTTGAGGGAAGCTCATGACTCAGCCTATTCCATACACCCGGGGAGTACTAAAATGTATCTTGATCTTAAAGAGAGATATTGGTGGTATGGACTAAAAAGCGATGTAGCTGAACATGTGGCCATATGTGATACGTGCTAAAGAGTAAAGGCAGAGCATCAGAGGCCAATAGGTTTACTATAGCCTATGAAGATACCCGAGTGGAAATGGGAAGAAGTTGGAATGGATTTCATAGTGGGATTACCCCATACATAGAGGGGATATGACTCTATCTGGGTAATAGTGGACCGTCTGACAAAAGTAGCACATTTCATTCCTATCAAGACAACTTATTCTAGTGCAAAGTTGGCAGAGCTATACATGGAAAGGATTGTATGTTTACAAGGAGTACCAAAGAAGATTGTTTCAGATAGGGGTACATAGTTCACATCTCATTTTTGGTAGAAATTGCATGAGTCCATGGACACGAAAGTTGAACTTTAGCTTAGCTTATCATCCTCAGATAGATGGGTAGACCAAGAGAACAAATCAGATTTTAGAGGATATGCTAAGAGCTTGTGCTCTACAGTACGGGACAAGTTGGGATAAAAGTTTGCCCTATGCTTAATTCTCTTATAATAATAGCTACTAGAAAAGTCTTAAGATGGCACTGTTTGAGGCGTTGTATGGCAGAAAGTGCAGGACACCACTATTTTGGAATCAAATAGGGGGAAAGTCAAGTCTTTGGACCATAAGTTTTGCAACTAGCAGAGAAACAGGTACAAACAATAAGGCAAAACTTGAAGGTTGCACAGTCTTGTCATAAAAGCTATGCTGACACGGGAAGAAGAGATTTGGTGTTTGAGACTGGTGACTTTGTTTATCTCAAAGTTTCACCCATGAAAGGAGTTAAGAGATTTCATACCAAGAGAAAGTTGTCACCCAGGTATGTGCGACCCTTCAAGATCATCAATAGGAGTGGAGAAGTTGCTTACCAGCTGGAATTACCAGAACAACTCTCAGGTGTTCATGCTGTCTTCCATGTATCACAACTTAAGAAATGTTTGAGAGTACCTAAGAAACAGTTACCCTTGGATGAACTGGATATCTAGGAAGATCTATCATATAAAGAATATCCAGTGAGAATTTTGGAAATAGCGGAGAGAATCACAAGAAGCAGGATAATAAGAATGTGTAAGGTTCAGTGGAACAGGCACTCTATGGATGAGGCCACTTGGGAAAGAGAAGTTGATCTGAAATCTTATTATCCCAATCTTTTTGAACCATTTGAATCTCGAGGACAAGATTCATCTTAAGGGGGGTAGGTTTGTAACACCCAAAAATTTCAACTGCAAATTAGTAATTAATTTTGAGCATTTATTTAATTTTCTATTTTTTTAACCTAGGCTAAATAATAAATTTTGGTTAAATAAAATTAACTATAAGGTTTAAAAATATGTTTGTTGCATTCATGCCGAAGCATACTATTTTTGGTTGAGTGTAGGGCTAGAATGGTTAAGTTGAATTCAAATTCCATTTGAATTTGGTTGGATTTGGAAACTAGAAATGGAAAAGGATTTATTCTTGAAAATTTTTCTTTTCTCCCTTTCTAGCCCAACCCTAGGCGCGGCCCATCCCTTCCCGGCTTTTTCCTGCTCGATGGCCCAGCTCGTGCGTCGCTCTGCGCCCATCCTCACACACGTGGCCCACTCCGCACTGACCCAGCTTGCGGCCTCCTCCGCGCACGCCTACTGCTCACTACATAGCCTAGCTCAGCACCGTGGCCTAGCCTCGGCTTCACCTTAGCGCCCACACCTGCACGCCCACTCTCTCCCTTCCTCTTGCTATGACATAGGTCCCGCCTGTCGGATGCTCCTTCCTTTCCTTCCCCGCACTCCCTTTCCTTCCTTCGCCCCAGCGATGGCACACGCCATGCACGGCAAGCCGCTGGGCCACCTCGCCCACATGGAAGGCTCGCAATCTCATGATTCCACAGCCCCGCGTGCTCCCCTTCCATCTACCGCAGGACCCATCTAGCATATAAAGCACCAAGCTGAGCCCTTCCCTCTCCCTTTCGTTCACCACTCGAGCTCACTCACTGCCGCCCCATAGCCTACTGCTCTGGTGCCCAATCCTTGATGTCGATGCCTCCTAGAGCCCCACCATACTCCCCCATGTCCATAGGTGGCCTTAATTCTTTGATTTGGTCTTGAATCGCTCGGATTTCCCTAACTCGTGCCTTTCTTCTCTCTCCAGTCACCACCGCCGTCGACCCACCCCTTCAGAGCCTTCCTAGACGGCACGACCACTTCCTTCGACCTCGCGATGAGTTTCTCTACCTCCTCGTGACCCCATTTCGGTAGTTGACGCCCTAGAACACCATACTGGTGAGTTCTAGGCATGCCGGCCATGGCACCGCTGTGGGACCCTCGCTCTGACGTGTCCCCCGCCCTAGTTTTTCACTTCATTGAGTCTACGAGATCTTAGGCTACGCGTAGGTGTGTTTGGTTTCGATCAGGATCGACCGGAATGCCATACCAGCGTGTGCCATGGTGCACAGCTCGCCATCGGCCATGGTAGGATCGCCGGAGGTGCTATGCAGCGGTGGGGGATCTCCCAATTAGACCTACGCTGTCAGATTCATGTGGATGATCACGATTGAAGCGTACCGCTTCGGTGTGTAACCGGTCCACCACGCACCGTGAACTTGATCCACAGTGCCGCATCAGCACATGCCCACGTGCACAAGGTGCACCGCTCTAATCACGTGTGGCCACGTGGCTACCCAGTAAGCAGCCACAGTCAACCCACAGTCAGCCACGCATGTTTTGCAAATTAGTCCCTCGGTTTTTGGTACAACAACCCATGGTCCAGTCTAGTTCAAAAGAAATACATTTCAGTCGTGTTTTTATTTGTTTTAGACCCAGTAGTTCTCAGAAATAGTACGTGCAGTCCATAAACTGTGTAAATTTAGATTTTAATTGTTTTAATTCAAAAATAAGTTTGATTTAGTGGCATGGAGATGATGTTGTGCTGGTTCACACTGATGAATCTATGAGTATCGCAACAACCGATCCAGTATATTGGGAGCTAGAAGACTTCAAGTGATTTTCTAGCAAGCTATGGGAAGGAGGCTTCATTAGGATCAGTGATGAATGCCAACATCTGATCCAAGCAATCAGCTCTAAGAGTTTGTTTTAATAGATAATCCAATGGATGGCACAAGTAGTAAGCTAGGACATGGCTTTGCGTTGGCCGGTGTGTTAAAGGAGATAGACTTTGGTCCTAGAGATAGGCCTAGGCCGACATATGTGAGCGCTAAATCAAATCCTAAGTACAAGCCAGAGTCAATAGATTTATTAAAGGAAATTTAAAGATTGTTCTGCTTAATGAGATGCCTGGCCTAGATTAGTCGATTGTTTAATCTTTGGTCTAAGGAGTTATGGTGCAACCTGTCAAGAAGCAATTGATGGAAAATGTTCAAAGGAATATTATCCTAGCGTTTGGATCAACACTTGATAGCCGATTTGTTCAGTCATCGGCTCTAATAACTGATACTAGAAGGGTATCGCCTCTAGTTCAAAATTAACCCAAAATGGGGAAAAGTTGATACATTATGTATTGCCTATAGAGCAAAAACAAACATAGAAACAAATCATGATGTATACAAAAACATTGCAGAAGTATGCTGAAATACAATCATGGAAAAACAGAAGACTTTGTTCATTGATTAGCTTGCCCTAAATACAAACTAATCAAAGACATTGTTTATCACATCCTAAGCGGATGTGATGTCCACGATGCCTCCGCTACATCGACGAACTCCTCGATCAACTCCTCGTGCTCCTCGGGGCCATCGCCCATCAAAAAACTAGTCTCCATGGTATAGAGCTCGTACCTGGTCTAGACCTGCGCCGTGGCCAGTGCCACTGATGTGCCATGATGAATGCCATGAAGGGCGATCTCCTAGACACAGGCTAGAATGTCATGGAGGCGGGCGTTGATGAGGGGGCCCTAGGCGTTGACGGCCGCCATAGCCATGTTCGCCGCCAGTTGGAGGGACTCCAACTGCACCGTTAGGGCTGGTGATCACAGAAACAAAAGAACTATCAAGATAAAGATAGTAAAAATCAAAGTAAAGATGTTCTCAGAGTCCATCTTACCTGCCACCATGGCGTCGGATTCGGCCAGCCGTGCCCGAGCAGCGCTGGCCTCTTCCTCGGTGGCGTGAAGAGTGTCTTGAGAGACCCCAAGGCGGATCTCAAGCTAACTGTTTTCCTGAGTTGCCTCGGAATAACGATCCTAGGCTACCCTCCACTCTTGGAGGAAACGCCACGCATCGTCACCATTATAGGAGTCAGAGGAGTCCAATGACGAATTCGACGTAGAGGCAGCATCAGATATGGCATTATAGGGCTCACTAGCCCTAGGAATAGGATGAAGGCTGTCATTCAAGATGAACTTATAAACAAGTTAGAAGAGTTCATCGCCATGAGCAGAAGATATCGATCTCACCTCATATGACAAAGGCGCTGGCTCACCGGCATGTCCTCTGGAACCTCCTCCATCACGTGTTTGCCTCGGTTGTCCTTGCCGACCATAGGGTTGATTGAATCTACGAGAAGGAGGAAGAAAGTCTCTACAGAGTCTGCGAGGGTGAAGAAGTGCAAAGGAACAGGAGCAGTTGTGAGTATAGATGTGTTCGAGGCTGGAGCCCTTGGTCGATATTTGTTGCCATGAAGTGAGGTGGCAGATATCTCGAGATGTGCAAAAGGCAACCGTAATTAATAGAAGATGGAGCACCACCGCACTAATGCTATAGCACCCGGTTTTAAAGACAACACCAGATACACACTATATGTGAGCCTAGGAAGTCAAATCTCACATATAGCCACAAATAAGGGTAATATCAAGAGACAATACTTATTACATAACATATTAGTTAAAGGAATATAACCTCAGAGTATAGACAGTGAAAAGTTGACTCCGATCTTCTAGCGAAGACTCCAAATCCACAGGGACGACTGACTGGTTGACTACAAGCCTAACTCCTCCAAACCAGCAATCTAGTACCCATCCGGGATTTTTATCCAAAGTATAGAAAAGTAAAGCAAGCGTAAGTACATCTCGTACTCAGCAACATAACATGGGGTTCATGAGGCTCAAAAGGCTGACACTGGTTTACTGCGATTAGCTTTAATAGGTCATCTTTTTAAGCAATTGAGTAGCAAAGAATTTATCATTCCCATAAACACATGATTAGGTAAACATGATTGATGAATAGCATAAACAATTAATTATTAGTACAATTAACTAGTAGTGATCATATCTATTCCATAAGGGTCCAAGGCCGCTCATGACCGTGAGCACGGCTATTATAACAGTTTTACACTCTACAGAGGTTGTACACTTTCACTATGAGTCGTGATTTACCCTTTCGCCCATGGTAGCTAATCTCTTGACCCAATTCCAAGGAAGGTCAGCAGGGTTCACTATGAAGCCTTTCAAAGGTTTGTCTAACAAGTTAGGGCCGCTAGGCGTATGTGGCCCTTCTCTAGGAGTGGCACGCGTGGGCACGCAACATGGTACACACATCCCAATAGGAAAGGAAACATACCCTCTTGCACCATAAAGGTAACCACTAACAAGCTAGAAAAGGTCCTCATACTGAGCTAAAGCCAAAGCCATATAGCCCTCATAGCTGTACTGTAAGTCCCGGATGATCGCTTATAGATAAGTCCTTAGGGAGAGGAATCTGAAGCATTTAGAAAGTAGCTAAATACTCTAGCCCCCTATTTCCATGTTGCTAAAAAGTCATGTTTTAATGTTTATGACATATACCATTAATCAAGTTACAAGATCATGGTTTAGTTAAGCAATAGCAAAAACTACCCAATGCAATAACCCAAAGGTAGCAAGGTACAAGATATCAAATATCTAGGATATCCGTATTGGCAACAAGGTAGACACATGCAATATGAATTAAGTGATTGAATGTGAATAGGTAATAAGGATGGTCCCATGCTATACTTGCCTTAAACACTAATCCTTCATTAAGCTTTAATCTTCAACGTCCTTCTTCTTCCTATGGATCACCAAGTATATCTCACCGACTGGACGTAATCGTAGAACACCACACAAACATCCATACGCATATATACATACATAGCATACAATTGCATCTATATTAGAATAGTACACCAATCATAGAAAAATAAGTAAAGAGTTTGAAATATGATTCTACACATCGCTACGGACACATAGTCGTGAGAAGCACTCTAATCAGAGCTACGGTTGAAAAGTTACAACTACCGAGAGATTTGCTTTATACGTGGAAAAAGAAGGCTATATGCTTCATTTATTTTAACTATATAAATTCATATATAAGATATTTCATAAATAATATAGATTGAATTCAGTCAATTTTAGATTTGAATTATAAAACTAAAGTAAAACAAATCATATTTTATTTATAATATCCAGTTGCATAATCATTAATCAAGATATGATTTAAACCATGTTATTTTAGAAATAACAATATAGCAAACACTATTACTAACACGTAGATCTCGTCGTTATGAATCTAACGCAACATGAATGGACTATTTTGAAGTTAAAATGAATAATTAATGATTTAAACAAGTTTTCCTATAGTTAAATAATAGATTAAATCTACCCATGAATTTTAAATATTGAAAACATGTCTAATAGTAGTGTAAGCATGTAGAAAACGTAAATGCGGTCCTAACGCAATTTGAACGGGTCAAATCAGACTTAAAACGCAAAAGTTACTCATGAAATAAGTCGCAATGGCATTTCTATAAATAAACTGAACTTATTTTTGAATTAAAACAATTAAAAATATGAATTTACACATTTATTAGACTGTGCGTACTATTTCTGGAAAACATAGGGACCTAAACGAATAAAATCAGGACTGATATGCATTTATTTTGAATTAAACCGGACTACGGATTGATTACTTGAAAACCTAGGGGCTAAAATGCAAAATGTGCATGACTTTGACCAAGGGCTAACTGCGCTGCTGACCTGGCGACACGTGGCAGCCGTTGGTTGGCAAGGTGCACCACGCGTGCGGTGGACGCGCTGATATGGCGCCGTGGGCCGGGTCCATGGGTCCATGGTGGATCGGCCACTTAACCTCGAAGGGGTACGCGATCTCGACCATCCACCGAAGATCTAACGGCTCTGGTGAGTTAGGGGCAGCGGGTCACCAGGGAGGACGCACACGATGGTAGCGCCATGGGTGCCGGTGACCTGAGCTCACCGGTGACGCTGGTACGGGGGACTCCGGCCACCCCAGACCAAGCTGAGGGCACAAGAACATCGAGCGCATCTACACGAGTCCATTATGACCAAAAGTATGATGGTAAAAACATGTCAGGATGATGGCCCATGGTGGCACCATGGCCGGGGGCTCGGGAGCACACCGTTATGGCACTCCCGTGCACCAAACACAATATGAAGGGATCGAGGAGGTTTGGGATCTCACCGTGAGTCATCAGGAGGGGAGCGCAGCGTCCGGGGAGGCTTCGGAGTGACCGGCGATGGCGACGGTGGCTGGAGAGACGACGATAGCGCGAGTGAGGGAAACTGAGCAATCCATGACCAAAACCAAGAAGGAAAGGCACCTACGGCTGTGTCGGGTCGTGGTGGAGCTCATAGGAGTGTCGGCGATGAGTTTCAAGGCACGGGTGAGGGTGAATTACAGCGGCGGTGAGTGCGAGCTTGAGCGGATGGGAAAGGGGAGAAGGAGGGTGTGGCTCTGAGCTTTATAGGCGAGCAGCGATGCAATAGAAGGAAGGGGGGCAGGAGGCGGGCGAGATTGGGCACTTTCCATGTAGGTGCAGGTGCGGCGGCTTGCCAAGCATGGCAATGCCATCAATGGCTACGAGAAAAGGAAAGAGGCACAAGTAAGAAAGGAAAGGGGAAGGAAGAGAATGGGGTTGGCTGACGGGTGGGGCCAGCAATGCTGTGAGAGAGGAGAGGGAGAAGCATGTGCGGGCAGCTAATGCGCGGGGCTAGTGGCGCAGAGCTGGGCTGCGTGGGCACACGTGCACTAAGCGGGCCATCGAGTAGTGGGCCGCGCGGGCAAGGCAGCAGGTGTGTGATGCGAGTGGGAAAAGCGGGAAAGGGAAAGGAGTGGGAGGCATGCGGAGCGGGCCAGCGACTGGGCTAGAGCGAAGCAGACCAGGCGTGAGAGAAAGGAAGAAAGAAGGGGAGGCACGGCTAGGCCACCGGGCAGGCCAAGCCAGGAAGAGAAAGAGGAGAAAGGTCAGGCCAGATCCTAGGGCTGGGCTGAAAAGGAAGAAAGGAAGATTTTTCAAAAACAAATCCTTTCCTATTTCTAATTTTCAAATCTATGCCAAATTCAAATCAAATTCAAGCATGGTTTCAAATATACCTCCCTATTCAAATAAAAATGGACAATTTTGTTAGGCTTCCCAAGATAAACTTTACAACTTTAAAAATACTTTTATTTTTCAAATTTTCTTTTCTTTTATTTCAAAGCCATTTTCAAACCCTTTTCAAAGACATTCCAAATTACTTTGGAGTTTTGGATCAACACCATTTATCACAATAAATAAAATGCAACAACATGTATGCTCACACATGTTGCTACCTTATGATGGATTTTAAATTAATGAAGATTTTTATTTTTCCTATATTTCATGTGCACAAAAATTCATAAATAAATCATTTTAGCTCTATTTCAAAAGAGACAAATTTTAGGGTGTTACAATTCTACCCCCCTTAAGATGAATCTCATCCTCGAGATTTGGAAGACGTCGACTAAGAGATGGGAATACTCCATCCTTGGATTCTTCTTTACTTTCTCGTGCAGTTCCATCATCTTGATAAAGATTCACTTTACTTTGCATACCTATTGCCCTTACTCCATGTAATTTGCCTAACTAATTCCAAAATTTTGATAGGTACCTTGAACAACTCTCAGGTAACCCTAATCACTAGGCCATAATTCTCTTTCCTCATATGTTCACCATCCAACGGAGCTTCCTTATGTTCTTGGTCCAAAAGAGAATCTACCACCAATCTTCAAAACATTAATGATCCTAGTTAAGTTGCTCGAACTGGGAATACAACTCTTAATCCTTGGTGTTACTCGAACCTTCTTAGCACAATTCTCCGTTGCAAAGGGCATCGGCCATCACTTCACTTCTTGAAGTGATAGCACTTTTCCAAGTCATAATCAATCTCATTCCAACGAGGATATCACAAGCTCAAGACCAACTTAGTGAAGATGTCCTATATATTTTTGTGATCCTCCTAGATGTCACTTTTACTTTCAAGAAGATGGTACTTCCATGCTCCATAAAGGATAGCACTAGATAACATGTTAGTTAGTTCAACTCACGCTTCCTTAGTTGACTTAACAAGCAAGCCACTACTTTTCTTCTCGTATAAGGACACGTCCCACACCTTCACAAGATGCATTATTGTAGATACAAAGCTCTTGTCCTGATCTGACGAAGCTAATACTTAGGTTTTACTTCGACCTCTTGGACTCCTTCAAACACTTGGCTGAGGTCTCTTGATCCAAACTAACTTAAAAGGTTCTCCGGTAGCTTTATCAACATCTTGCTGGTCTTGGATAAACTTCCCTCTAACCAAACCTCATTATTTAATACTCTGAGTTCTCTCTTACATCCTTGAGTACCACCATGCTTCCGCTATGCAAACTAGAACGTAGGACACTTCATCTTGCAAATTCTTCAACTTGGCTACCCCTTAAGAAAAGATAAACTAGGGGAAACCAAAGTATAGCTTGCATCTTCTTCAGATGAGCTTACTAGTATCAAGATGTTCTGTCATTCCAATGATACTCTTGTACATAGGCAAGGACAAGAAATCTGAATTTCCTTGCGAGCAGAAAACAATAGTGTGGTAAGATAGCTGTAACTCTCATTCTGTTAATCCAATGAAGTTGTAGCTTATATCGTTGGAAAGCCTATAAAATTCTCCACAACCTTCTTATAGAACACTTTTATGAATTCTACAGTTCACTTGGTCGAAAACCATGCACAAGAGAAGCTGTTCCTGGTTCCAAACAGCACAGATGCATCGCCTTGTGATTCAAGTCTACTATTGTCCAGAATTTTCTCAGGATTTTTGATCGTCCAAAATCAGAGATATGAACCGATAAAGACAGGCAGCTCCGAAGACAGGATAGGAAAAATAGAAGAAAGTCATAACCCAACTATTTATTTCATTAATCCTTATACCTTAGGCCTATAACCTAAATGAAATTATGGGAACACCCAACAAGATCATTGCAATCATTACAAAGATGCAAAACAATCATAAGCATAATGACAATTCAACAAGTAGTTGAGATGCACAACTCAATCATTGACTCAACTTGCGCTTCTATCATTTTTACTACATAAAGGGCACAACCTTCTATTCCTTAACTAAGGATCTTGGGTAGTCTAGCATGACTTCTTCATTCATCAATTTCACCAAATGCTTCTTTTGGGTTGGGTATCACTGACACTTCCTAGTGGCAGTTCGGTAGTGATCTGACTCTGGCTACTTCCATGGTGTACTTGTTGATTCTTCTATGGGCAAGATTTAACAGAATGTCCTTCCTGTTGGCAATGATGACACCTTTTCCTAGCTAGATCTTTTGTGATGTCATACTCAACAGAATTGTTGCTTGGTGTTTTGTCAGCTTTCTGACTCTAAAGATTCATCTTGGTTTGACTGATCTATTTTCTAGCTTGCTTGGTCTTTCGAGGTTGAAACTCCTTATAGGTGATAGTCCACCCATCTATGCATACCTCAGGTGGAGTAGTTTTAGCTTGAGAAGCTTCTAACTCTTTATAGTTTAGATTCATCTGACTAGGGATCAGAGCTAGATGTGACAAATCCAAATGTTGATTGCTTCCCAATACTTGCTCTGTTGAGACCTCCTTTCTCTTCTATCCACATTAGCTTAACAACTCGGGTTCACCTTAACTTCCCTCTTATTAGACTTGTCTTGAAAACAGGGAAAACCATAATGTTTACAGCACTAACGTGGATCCTGACTTCCAAGAGTCTTGCTATGAACACCCTCCTTGAACTTCATCTTCTTCCAAGCTTCTATCACTTGTCTCTTCACTAGTCCCTTTGGTATGTTGGTTTGACCTTGGAACAAGCACTGTTGAGAACTCCCATATTGAGTCATTCCTTCAAGTACTTGTTGCATAGAGAATAGCTTTTTCCTTATCAAATGCAATCAAGGGTGGCATAGCTTGGTCCTTCTATTCTCTGGTGTTGTTAGTTATCTCGTTACGTTCCATCTAATAGACCAAGAGAGAAAATTCAGAATAGGGACAAGGTTTTCATAAAAGAATAGAGGCTAAAGTGAGCATAACTTTTCGCAAATAACAAGGTTAGAGAGAAAGCAAGAAGTAAGCAGAGATGAAAGCATGCTAATACGTCTAGTTCTAACTAGGCTTACGCCCTATAGTCAGCATTGCTCCGATACCACTTTGTAGCACCCGGTTTTAAAGACAAAACCAGATACACACTATATGTGAGCCCAGGAAGTCAAATCTCACATATAGCCATAAATAAGGGTAATATCAAGAGACAATACTTATTACAAAACATATTAGTAAAAGGAATATAACCTCAGAGTATAGATAGCAAAAAGTTGACTTTGATCTTCTGGCGAAGACTCCAAATCCACAGGGATGACTGACTGGTTGACCACAAGCCTAACTCCTCCAAACCAGCAATCTAGTACCCATCTGGGATTTTTATCCAAAGTATAGAAAAGTAAAGCAAGTGTAAGTACATCTCGTACTCAGCAACATAACATGGGGTTCATGAGGCTCAAAAGGCTGACACTGGTTTACTGCGATTAGCTTTAATAGGTCATCTTTTTAAGCAATTGAGTAGCAAAGAATTTATCATTCCCATAAACACATGTTTAGGTAAACATAATTAATGAATAGCATAAATAATTAATTATTAGTACAATTAACTAGTAGTGATCATCTCTATTCCATAAGGGTCCAAGGTCTCTCATGACCATGAGCACGGCTTTTATAATAGTTTTACACTCTACAGAGGTTGTACACTTTCACTATGAGTCATGATTTATCCTTTTGCCAGAGGTAGCTAATCTCTTGACCCACTTCCAAGGAAGGTCGACAGGGTTAACTATGAAGCCTTTCAAAGGTTCGTCTAACAAGTTAGGGCCGCTAGGCGTATGTGGCCCTTCTCTAGGAGTGTCACGCGTGGGCACATAGTACGGTACACACAACCCAGCAGGAAAGGAAACATACCCTCTTGCGCCATAAAGGTAACCACTAACAAGCTAGAAAAGGTCCTCATACTGAGCTAAAGCCAGAGCCGTATAGCCCTCACAGTTGTACTGTAAGTCCCAGATGGTCGCTTATAGATAAGTCCTTAGGGAGAGGAATCTAAAGCATTTAGAAAGTAGCTAAATACTCTAGCCCCCTATTTCCATGTTGCTAAAAAGTCATGTTTTAATGTTTATTGCTTGTACCATTAGTCAAGTTACAAGATCATGGTTTAGTTAAGCACTAGCAAAAACTGCCCAATGCAATAACCCAAAGGTATCAAGGTACAAGATATCAAATATCTAGGATATCCTTATTGGCAACAAGGTAGACACATGCAATATTAATTAAGTGATTAAATGTGAATAGCTAACAAGGATGGTCCCATGCTATACTTGCCTTAAAAACCAATCCTTCGGTAAGCTTTAATCTTCAACGTCCTTCTTCTTCCTCTAGATCACCACGTATATCTCACCGACTGGACGTAATCGTAGAACACCACACAAACATCCATACACATACATGCATAGCATACAATTGCATCTATATCAGAATAGTACACCAATCTTAGAAAAATAAGTAAAGAGTTTGAAATACGATTCTACGCATCGCTACGGACACACAGTCACGAGAAGCACTCTAATCGGAGCTACGGTTGAAAAGTTACAACTACCAAGAGATTTGCTTTATATGTGGAAAAAGAAGGCTATATGCTTCATTTATTTTAACTATATAAATTCATATATATAAGATATTTCATAAATAATATAGATTGAATTAAGTCAATTTTAGATTTGAATTATAAAACTAAAGTAAAACAAATCATATTTTATTTATAATATCCAGTTGCATAATCATTAATCAAGATATGATTTAAACCATGTTATTTCAGAAATAACAATATAGTAAACACTATTACTAATGCGTAGATCTCATCGTTATGAATCTAACGCAACTTGAATGGACTATTTCGGAGTTAAAATGAATAAGTTATGATTTAAACAAGTTTTTCTATAGTTAAATAATAGATTAAATCTACCCATGAATTTTAAATATTGGAAACTTGTCTAATAGTAGTGTAAACATGTAGAAAACGTAAATACGGTCTTAACGCAATTCGAACGGGTCAAATCGGACTTCAAACGCAAAAGTTACACATGAAATAAGGCGCAATGGCATTTCTATAAATAAACTGAACTTATTTTTGAATTAAAACAATTAAAAATATGAATTTACACGTTTATTGGACTATGCATACTATTTTTGGAAAACACAGGGACCTAAACGAATAAAATCAGGACTGATATGCATTTATTTTGAATTAAACCGAACTGCGGGTTGATTACTTCAAAACCCGGGGGTTAAAATGCAAAACGTGCGTGGCTTTGACCAAGGGCTGACTGCGTTGCTGACCTGGCGACACATGGTAGCCGTTGGTTGGCAAGGTGTGCCACGCGTGCGGTGGACGCGCTGATATGGCGCCGTGGGCCGGGTCCATGGGTCCACGGTGGACCGGCCACTTAACCCCAAAGGGGTACGCGATCTCGGCCATCCAACAAAGATCTAACAGCTCTGGCGAGTTAGGGGCAGTGGGTCACCGGGGAGGACGCACATGTGCCATGGGTGCCGGTGACCCGAGCTCACCGGTGACGCTGGTACGGGGGACTCTGGCCACCCCAGACCAAGCCGAGGGCACGAGAACGTCGAGCGCATCTACGCGAGTCCATTACGACCAAAAGTATGGCGGTAAAAACGCGTCGGGATGACGGCCCGTGGTGGTGCCATGGTCGGGGGCTTGGGAGCTCGCCATTACGGCACTCCCATGCACCAAACATGATATGAAGGGATCTAGGAGGTTTAGGATCTCATCATGAGTCGTCAGGAGGGGAGCGCAGCATACGGGGAGGCTTCAGAGTGACCGGCGATGACGACGGTGGCTGGAGACAACGACAGCATGGGTGAGGGAAAATCGAGCAATCCATGACCAAAATCGAGAAGGAAAGGCACCTACGGCTGCATCAGGTTGTGGCGGAGCTCACGGGAGCGTCGGCGACGAGATTCAAGGCGCGGGTGAGGGTGAATTACGGTGGCGATGAGTGCGAGCTCGAGCGGATGGGAAAGGGGAGAAGGAGGGGTGTGGCTCGGAGCTTTATAGGTGGGCAGCGATGCGGTAGAAGGAAGGGGAGCGAGAGGCAGGCGAGATTGGGCGCTTTCCATGAAGGTGCGGGTGTGGCGGCTTGCCGAGCATGGCAATGCCATCAACGGTGGCGAGAAAAGGAAGGAGGCACGAGGAAGAAAGGAAAGGGGAAGGAAGAGAATGGGGCCGACTAACGTGCGGGGCCAGCGGTGCAGAGCTAGGCTACGTGGGCGCACGCGCGCGAAGCGAGATGTCGAGCAGTGGGTCACGTGGGCGAGGCAGTAGGCGCGTGACGTGAGTGGGAAAAGTGGGAATGGGAAAGGAGCGGGCCAGCGACTGGGCTGGAGCGAAGCAGACCAGACGCGGGAGAAAGGAAGAAAAAAGGGGAGGCATGGCTGGGCCACCGGGCAGGCCAAACCAGGAAGAGAAAGAGGAGAAAGGCCGGGCCAGATCCTAGGGCTGGGCTGAAAAGGAAGAAAGGAAGATTTTTCAAAAACAAATCCTTTCCTATTTCTAATTTTCAAATCTATGCCAAATTCAAATCAAATTCAAGCATGGTTTCAAATATACCTCCCTATTCAAATAAAAATGTACAATTTTGTTAGGCTTCCCAAGATAAACTTTACAACTTTAAAAATACTTTTATTTTTCAAATTTTCTTTTCTTTTATTTCAAAGCCATTTTCAAAACCTTTCAAAGACATTCCAAATTACTTTGGAGTTTTGGATCAACACCATTTATCACAATAAATAAAATGCAACAGCATGTATGCTCACACATGTTGCTACCTTATGATGGATTTTAAATTAATGAAGATTTTTATTTTTCCTATATTTTATGTGCACAAAAATTCATAAATAAATCATTTTAGCTCTATTTCAAAAGAGACAAATTTTAGGGTGTTACAAATGCTGAAGAGAATGTGGCGTTGATAACTGAGGACAGAAGGCTAAGCGGTTTTTCTTAATAAAGGTCATGTTTTTAGACTTAATCGGATTAAGGTTAGAAGTCTGGAGTCGGATATTTACAAATTGGCTCTTTAGCTGAAACAAAAAATACAATAAGGCGACAGAAAATATGGTTATCATTGATTCTACACAAGATAGATGTTGATATACATATTACAAGTCTAAAACATCCTGGATTGCTTTCAATGCCTCTATCCAAATAGCATCAACTTCTATGATTTGTTGCTTGTCTTCTTTGGCTGATCCAGAAATGTCCTCAAGGTTGCTATAGATGGCCCTACCTTCTCTGACCTTGGCCAGCAGTTCTTGTTTCTTCTGCTTAATGGTATCGGGTATTTGAGCTAGATTAGAATTGTGGCAATCGATGGTAGCATTCACATTCTCTAGTTCCTTCTCAAGTTCTACATGTCTGGCTTCTAGTTGGGTCAGCTCTGGATCGATCCTAAGAGGGGAGTTCTTCAAATCATCGATCAGTTGTGTCAGCTCTTTGTCCTCTTGCCTATTAGAGTTCTTCTTGGCCAGTAAAGCTTCATGGTTAGACAGTCTCCTCTAAGCCTTTTTCACCTTTATAGCTTGATCTTCAATGACGGACAAAGATGACAAGACCTTGGTGAGAACCGGGGATGAATTATCCTTAAAGGCCGAGGAGACTCTTTGCATTAAATCTGCATCTTGGACCAAATCGGCTATATTCTTCTCAAGCATTGGTAATATATCCCTCAGCTGATTTCTAGGCTCTTCTGATAAAGCTTCTTTAGAAGAGGCGGCTGATGAGCTGATTTCATCTTCATCGAGATACTCTTTAAGATTGAAAGAGTAGCTCAAAGCTAGAAGATTAAGTACCCATATATAAGAAAATCTTGTTAAGAGGATTGAATCAATTGATAATGAGATAAATGGTGAAGCAAGTATGGTACCTTTTTTGGGATAGCTTTTATCTGAGAAGAAGGAAAAGCTGATGATACACCAATGGTATCTGGTTGAATCAGCTCTAAATTCTCAACATTGGTATCTGCAAACATCGAGAAAGATTTTTAGTTCCTATTTGTCACAGAGAGATAAGCTAAGCATATGACTCTCTTGCCATCAATTGTTTGCTGGACTAGAGATTCGACAATCTAGGTGTCAACATCAATAGAATCACCTTCAGTGGGTAGACTACCAAACTCATGCCCTTGCATGGATGTTTCTTCATAGAGTGTCTGGCATGGTAAATGGTCAGATATGGGTGAAAACTGAACAAAATCAAGAATTTTGAGAAAAATACCTTGGCAGCATCAAGGGGTGAAATGGAAGGACTCACATCTTCTACTATCTTGGAAGCATCGGTTGTTTCAACCTAAATTGGCTCTTTCTAAGGTTTGGCTGATGATGGTTTAGTTGATGCTGACTTGAACGCCTAGGACAATAGTTCCGCACCCAAAGTAGGTTGAGATGCAATGGTTGATAACTGCAAGGAAAGAATTAGAATTAGAGATTGAATATCATTTTGAGAAGAGGATGAATTGTTTTACCTGAGCAGTTGATGGTCTTGTTCTATGAAGTCTTTTCCTAGTAATGGTTTTCTGGGTTGTCCCTTGAGCTGCCTTGCACTTTGAAGACTAATACGTTACAATTGTAGAGGCAACATGAGTTTTCATCAGCATCTTCAGTGGAGGTGCAGCTGATCCTATTCTTGAGGCTAGACATGGTGGCTAATAATCTATAGGATACCCCTTCCTGTCCAAGCTTAGGGGATCGAATTCAGTGTCCTAAAAAGATCTATTAGAATAGTTGGCAGGGGGATTCATCGTATAATTTTTTTGAAAAAAGGAATGGTAAGTTACCTCACTGTTAGAAGCAAACTCTCCATCCAGAGCTATGCATCTAGGATGGACCAACCCATAGAAGAGATGGGAGGGTCATTCTTGCCACCAAGAGTCAAAAAGGTTGGAAGTGAAAGTTGACTCTTGTCCAGTCATGCAAGCAAAAAGAAGGAAGATCTTATCCTAGTTGAAAGACTCTGGAGGCTTCCAACACTTCACTAATACCCTCTCTTGGCTTTAGCATATTCTTAAAGAATAGTTGAGGAGGCAGTTGACCAAGACCAAACTGATGAGCTACAAAAGAAGTGTTGTAAAACTCATGGGTTGGAAGGTGTCCTAGAAGGAAGGAACCTGTAGACATGTTGCCATGGCCATGATGAAAATTGGCTGGAAGAACACAAGGTTTGATGAAGAAATTAAAGATTGCAGCCGCCGTTTTGTCTGAGCAGCCTGATTCAAATCAAAATTTGAATGGGAAAACCAACTCATTGTTCTCACCCTCATCATAGGGTAGCCAAGTTAGGATATCTGCATCAAACCCTCTATAAAATTTCTTGAAGAGATGGCCAACATCGATAGCAATTGTATTGGCCGATGCAGCTTCACCATAGTTCATGCACTTATGGGTTCTTCCTTCTTTGCCTCTGTATTCCTCATCAAAGTTGGAGGAGGGAAAGCTCAAATTCTAGAGATTTGGCCTTATAATCTTATGCATATACAAGTTTAACCATATTTGTATTAGCCACCAAGAGCCGCTGATGGTGTGCACTGCTTCATTCTTCAGCAGCTGAGCTGTCACTTGATGTATCAAGTGGTAAGCTGATCCCAATAGATATTTTCCAAGAGGAATTTCAGTGCCTACTGCCAGATGTTCTACCATGAGTTTATGATTATAAGTCGGACCACAAGATGACCCATAGAAGATGAATCTTTCTAACCACATGTTCAGAAAGGCCACATATTCTATTTTGCCAATAGTTGACCCATCTCCAATATGGTTCAGAATGTAGCTTGCCCATCCTATGCAGTCTGATATTTTGGCTAATTTTTTGGATCCGCACTTAAAAAGTCATAAGGTTGCACTGATCCTGTTATTCTAAGGCTGGTCAACATATAAACATCAGCCAAAGTGATGGTCATTGGGCCGTGACCAAAAATAAAAGTATTTAGGGTGTTAGACCAGAAATAAGATGCAGAAATCAGGAGGGAATCATTTTGCTCCATCTCAGACAATGAGAGTGTCAAGCATTGATTCAAGTCATAAACCTCCCAACCTCCAGCCTTTTTCTCTGATACCCTACGGAACCAATGTCTTCACCCCTAGGCATTTTGGGCTAGTTTCTGAAGGGGTTTTGGTGTTCCAGGAGGACAAATCCACTACAGACTGTTTGAAGGGAATTTAGTTGGTTTCTTGATGGATAAAGTCAGATGGATCAGGATCATCCATAGGCCCAAGAAAATTAACATTGGGAGCAACAACAGATGGAATCAATATTTCGTTCCTCATTTCCTAGAAACCAAATAAAATAAATTTGAGAAGAAAGGAAATACAGGGAAGCGGCTGGTACATGGAAAATAGGAACATAGAAGCATACCTTAGGGACGTGGTCACTGGTCACCATTGCAGCCAAGATAGATCTAAATCCAAGAAGGGTTACTTGAAGAATAGCTTAATGAAGCAGAGGATTTGCTAGGGTTGAGGCTTTGGCGATGGCAGCTTTGGTTGTTAAGATTTGCTCAAGAAATAAGGGGAAAGCAAATGGGTCGAGTGAGTTGGAGAAGATACTATTGGGATATTATATAAGACTCGGACCAAGAAATCAGGAGTCACACCTATATCTTAGAATAAAATGGTTGCGACGTGGTAAACGGGTAAATATGAATTTTGGATTAAAATCATTTTTATCCCAAAATTGGGGGGCATGTGGTTACATCAAAATTTGGGAAGAAGAACACGGGAACTCGAAGCTTCCAAGATTGTGTCAATCAAGGAATCGATTGTATAAGGATCGATATCAGCTGATTCAGATGCGGCACTAGAATCGGCTCTCTTCGAATGACGTCAGCAGATAACGACAATGAGCTACAGTTGGCGTCAGGAAATATATGTTAGACTCTACAAAAAGGGAAAGATTAGGGTCCAAGTTATCTTAAGTTAGGAATGTTTTCTTTTATACCAAAGATAGTAATAAGTCGTACTTGAGTAGGATTCATGCTTAGGCTCCAGGTATAAATATTAGACCCCAGCTATTGTAAAAAGGACATCCAATCAATCAATACAAGTTACTTTTTTTGGCTTTACGCCAACCCTTAGGAGTAGGAGTAGTGTAGATCTAGGTGAGTTCTTCAACAAGCAGGGCTGCATCGGTCTGGCCGACCTCCGGCTTGTCTATAAGTACCATCATGGCTTATGCTTTGGTTTGTAAGGCTGCATCGGTTAAGTTCGACCTCCACTGTGAGCTCTATCATAAGCTAGTTATCGATCTTCATCTAGTTCAAGTACGGCTGCATCGGTTAAGTTCGACCTCCACTGCTCGAATTAGATTAAGGTCAAGTTATCAGCTCTACCTAAAAGTGGCATCCTTTGGGTAGATTTATTAAGTTACCGATCTTGCTGATGTTTTTATTGTTATTAGTTTTTCAGCAACATCAACCTACCCGGTCGAGATCGATCTAGATCGGCCTCATATCCTTTTAGTCCGCCATTTGCTTTGTTACAATACGATGTTTCTTACTTTGAGCGTCGGGTTATGTTTCATCGGCTGTTCTACATCGATCTTGATCGTGCATAGTACATGGTTAAGGCATGTCTGATCTTGAGGACATTTGTTGGCTAGTTAAATCTGGTCCATAGTTCGCTATTATGGTTGTAACAATCCAGTCGATCCCCACTGATGGCACTTTAGATCGGAGGATGCTAGTTGGTAGACTTGCTTTTGACCAAGCATGACCTTGGTTGTTTACTATGCCTGCATCGGCTAAATAGTCGATCACCTATGCTTTAATGCCTACAGTGTGTCTCCATGATTCTGTTAAAAATGAATAGATCTGTTTACTTTAAAGGTTTGATTTGTTGTCTTTATCATGGCTGCCATTGATCCGGTCGAACCCCACTATTAGAGGTAACAGGTTAAGTCTGATGAGTTAATAGATTTGTCTATGTAAAATAGTCGATTGTTCACATGTTGTAGTCCCTTTTCCACCTGAATCGGCTATTTTAGCCAATTCGCTTGAGCTTTCACACATATAGCATGTCTTTCAGAAAGACTGTCAATGTATAGATGGTTTTATGGACTCTTTAGTTTTAGTTTGTAATAATCATCATAGCTGTCATCGATCCAGTCGAACCTCACTGTTGATGGTAACAGATTAGATTCAGAGCGTTTGTAGATCCATTTGTACTAAACAGTCGATTTATTTGAATGTTATATCCTTTCTCGTTAGATTCATTGGTGCAATGCCTTACATTGGTAATACCCATCTAGCTGATGATTTTACTTACATCTATGTGCATTGTACTCATCAATATAAAATCAATCACAACCCACAAGTTTTATAGTCCGCAGCAGCCAATTTCTATGCGTATCGGTCGTTTAGTCGATTTTCCCATCTGGCTGCTCCCGAAGCGGCACACTTGGAGCTGTCTAGGCAAAACTGGCATGTTCCGCCTTAAATTACTAATAAACTTTCTCTCCTTATCAATTGCAGATCAAATTGACTGGCACGCCTCAGGAGAAATTCGTAGGATCGGCTAGCCCGGTGTTGAAGCCAAGCGGATCTCCAGCCTTGCTCCATCAAGCAGATCCTTATGGCTTGTTGTGTGCGAGGCACATCGACATGTTTTTGCGCCAACAATGGCACAAATTATCCATATTGGAAGTCAAAGATGACCACACATATCAAATCAATCAATAGAAGGGTGTGGAAGATGGTAGAAACCAAAATTGAGATTGCCGATCTAGAGAATCCCATAGCGGCCGAGGAAGTGCTTCTCCAAAACAATGACATTGCTCTAAGTGTCATTCATGATGCAATTGATGAGAGAACATTTGAGCAAATCAAGAACATTGAGATGGCTCATGAGGTTTGGAAGAAGTTGGAAGAATCATTCGAGGGCACCAAGGCAATAAATTGTGCAAAGGCATACATTCTCAAGGAGAAATTTGCTAGCTTCATGATGAAGGAAGATGAGAGTGTGCTGGACATGTTCCATCAGATGGAAGTTCTTGTCAATGATCTCAAAGTACTTGGTGAGAAAGTGGAGGACAAGGACTTCTCTCATAAGTTCTTGAGATGCTTACCCGCAAGATTTGGCATGTTGGTCACCTTGCTAGTGAGGACCGGTTTGGACACAATGACACCAAACCAAATCTTAGGAGATATCATGACCGATGATGCTTATAGAGATGATGATGAGAAGGAAGAAAAGAGGGAGAAGAAAGATGACAAGAAGAAGAGTGTGGCGCTCAAGGCCACATCATCCAAGGGCAAGGCAAAGCAAGAATCATCAAGTGAAGATGAAGACTTGAGCTTTGATGAGATGGATGATGAGAAGATGGCTCTCTTTGTCAAGAGATTTGGCAAGTTCATGATGAAGATGGGCTACCATGCTACAAGAAAGAAGTTTTCATCCAAGAACAAGAAAGAGTCAAGAAGGTGCTTCAATTATGGAAGCAAGGATCATCTTGTTGCTCAATGCCCATACAATGGCAACAATGATGATGACAACAAGAAGAGCAAGAAGAAGGACAAGAAGGAAAAGAAAGATAAGAAGGACAAGATGACCATCAAGAAGAAGAAGAAGAAGGGTGGTTCATATGTGGTCACTTGGGATAGTGTTGTTTCCTCAAGTGATGATAATGATAGTGATGATGACAAGACCACCAAAAAGAAGGCACTTGCAAGCATTACTATCAATGAGAAGCCTTCTCTCTTCGACACTCCATCATGCTTTATGGCTAAGGCCACTAAGGTACAAACTTGTGATGATGGAAGTAATGAAGAACATGATATTGAAAATAAAAATGAAAATGATAGTGATAGTGATGATGATGAACCAACTAAGGATGAACTACTTGACATGCTAAATGATGCTAAAGAGCACTTTGACATTAAGAGAAGGGAATGTAAAAGCTTATGTAAGGAACTAAAAGCCCTTAAGCAAGCCTTTGATGAGCTCAATGCATCTCATGAGAGGCTAGAGGAAGTCCATGAGAAACTTGTCAAGGCTCACAAGAAGCTTGAAAAAGCTCAATCCTCTTTGCTTGATGAGAAAAATAAGAAGAAGCATGTTGAGACATGTAATGTAGGCTTAACTTGTGACTTAATTGATGAATCATTCTATAAGCCTATCATTGTTGCTCCTACTAACCCTTCTTGTAGCACTTCCACTTCCACCTCATCTAGTAGTAATGGTTTCACATATGATGCCTCACTAATGGTTGAGAATGAGACCCTCAAGAAGGAGGTCAATGAGCTCACTCACATCTTGGCTAAGGCCTATGGCGGTGAGGACCGCTTGCTTATGTGCTTGGGTAGCCAAATAGCTTCTCTCTACAAAGAGGGATTGGGCTATACCCCCAAGAAAGGCAAGGCGGCCTTTGCTCCTCACAAGACTAGATTTGTGAAGAACAATGGTCGGTTTTGCACTAGTTGCAAGCAAGTTGGTCATAAAGAGCATGAGTGCAAGAACAAGAGCAAAAATGCTAATGTATCCTCAATTAAGATTAATTCTTTCTATGTGCTTACTAAGGGTACAAATGGTGTGAAAGCTAAGTTCATTGGTACACCATGGATGGGCACAAAGAAGAAAGCCATTTGGGTGCCAAAGAGCTTGGTCACTAACCTCCAAGGACCCAAGCAAGTTTGGGTACCTAAAAAGAATTGATCTTCTTTTGTAGGTCAATTACAAAGCCAGATGAAAGTATTGGGTTCTTGATAGTGGGTGCACTCAACACATGACTGATGATGCAAGAATGTTCAACTCAATCAACACCAATGGCAATGATGGTTATGATAGTATTACATTTGGTGATAATGGCAAAGGCAAGGTCAAGAGGATTGGTAAGATTGCAATATCCAATGACATGAGCATTTCCAATGTGTTGCTTGTTGAGAGCTTGAACTTTAATTTGCTATATGTGGCTCAATTGTGTGATCTTGGATTCAAATGCATATTTGGGGTAGATGATATAGAGATCATAAGTGTAGATGGCTCTAACTTGATCTTCAAAGGCTTTAGATATGAGAATCTATACTTGGTTGATTTCAATGCTAGTGAAGCTCAATTATCTACATGTTTGTTCACTAAGTCTAGCATGGGTTAGCTATGGCACAGAAGGCTTGGTCATGTTGGAATGAAACAATTGAATAGATTGGTTAAGCATGACTTGATTAGAGGCTTGAAAGATGTTGTGTTTGAAAAGGATATGCTTTATAGCTCTTGTCAAGCCGGCAAACAAGTTGGAAACACCCATCCTAAGAAAAGCATGATGAGCACTAGTAAAGCATTTGAGTTATTGCACATGAACTTGTTTAGGCCAACACAATACACTAGCATCGGTGGTAACAAATATGGCTTTGTTATAGTGGATGATTACACTAGATACACATGTGTATTCTTTCTAGTGGACAAAAGTGATGTGTTTGCAACTTTCAAATCATTTGTCAAGGGCATCCACAATGAGTTTGAAACAACCATCAAGAGAGTTAGAAGTGACAATGGTTGTGAGTTCAAGAACACTAGAATTGATGAGTTATGTGATGAATTTAGAATTAGACATAAATTCTCGGCTAAGTACACTCCACAATCAAATGACCTTGTTGAGAGGAAGAATAGGACACTCATTGATATGGTAAGGTCTATGCTTAGTGAGTACAATGTGAGTCAATCTTTTTGGACCAAAGCTATCAACACGGCGTGCTATTGTAGCAACCATCTCTATTGTCACCCATTGAAAGAGAAGACACCATATGAGCTCTTAAATAGTAGAAAGCCCAACATTGCATATTTTTGGGTCTTTGGTTGTAAATGCTATATCTTGAAGAAAGGCACTAGATTGGGCAAGTTTGACAAAAAATGTGATGAAGGATTCCTACTTGGTTATTCCACTACAAGCAAAGCATATAGAGTTTGGAATTTGGATAGTGGTACTCCTGAGGAAGTTCATGATGTTGAATTTGATAAAACCAAGGGTTCACAAGTAGAGAATAAGAACTTGGAATATGTTAGAGGCATTCAACTTTCAAATGCCATGAAGAACATGGATATTGGTGAATTGAGGCCTAGACAAGTGAATGATGATGAAGATGGTCAAGTACAAGTACTCTCTAACTCAAATGTGCAAGATGATACAAATCAAGCTAGTACAAGTGGCTCTCATGACAATGAACAAGAACAAGTGGCTAGTACATCATCTCAACCCAATGGTCAAGTAAATGCAAGAAATCAAGTTTCAATGCTCCAACCAACCAATATTGCAAGGGATCATCCATTGGACACTATCATTGGTGATATTTCAAGAGGTGTGCAAACTAGATCAAGATTGGCTTTTGTGAGCATTTCTCAATTGTGTCATCCATTGAACCAAAGAAGATATATGAAGCATTGAAGGATGTTGATTGGGTGAATGCTATGCATGAAGAATTGAATAACTTCACAAGAAATCAAGTATGGGAACTAGTAAAGAGACCAAAGGGACACAATATGATTGGAACCAAATGGGTCTTTAGAAACAAGCAAGATCAATATGGGATAGTAGTAAGGAACACAGCAAGATTGGTAGCACAAGGATATACACAAGTTGAAGGTCTTGACTTTGGAGAAACATATACCCCGGTTGCTAGATTGGAAGCAATTAGAATCTTACTAGCCTATGCTTGTGCCCATAACATCAAGCTCTATCAAATGGATGTTAAGAGTGCATTTCTCAATGGTTACATCAATAAAAAAAGTATATGTTGAGCAACCTCCCAGTTTTGAAGATAACAAGAAGCCCGACCATATATACAAGTTGAAGAAGGCATTGTATGGCTTGAAGCAAGCACCAAGAGCATGGTATGAAAGATTGAGAGACTTCCTACTCTCTAAAGGGTTCATGATGGGAAAGGTTGACACCACTCTTTTCACCAAGAAGATTGGCAAAGACTTATTTGTGTTGCAAATCTATGTTGATGACATCATATTTGGATCAACCAATCAAAACTTTTGTGAAGAGTTTGGAAAGATGATGGCTAATGAGTTTGAAATGTCCATGATTGGAGAGTTAAGTTACTTCCTTGGTCTTCAAATCAAGCAACTAAAGAATGGTACATTTGTGAGTCAAGGCAAGTACATCAAAGACATGCTCAAGAAGTTTGGCATGAGTGATAGCAAAGCCATTAGCACACCAATGGGGACAAATGGCAACTTGGATAGTGATGCAAGTGGCAATATGGTGGATCAAAAATTATATTGGTCTATGATTGGAAGCCTACTCTATGTGAATGCATCAAAGCCGGAGTCAGGTTTAGTGTGTGCATGTGTGCAAGATTTCAAGCCTCACCAAGAGAAAGTCATTTGAAGGCTACAAATAGAATATTGAGGTACTTGAAGCATACACAAAAAATTGGTTTGTGGTATCCCAAAAGAGCAAAGTTTGAGCTAGTTGGTTACTCTGACTCAGATTATGTGGGATGCAAGGTTGAAAGGAAGAGCACCTCAGGCACATGTCAATTATTGGGAAGATCACTTGTTTTATGGTCATCAAAGAAGCAAAATAGTGTTGCATTATCAACCACCGAAGCCAAATACATATCCTCCGGTAGTTGTTGTGCACAAATACTTTGGATGAAGGCCGCCTTGAATGACTTTGGAATCATGTTTAAGAAAGTGCCATTGCTATGTGACAATGAGAGTGCAATTAAGTAACCAACAACCCAGTTCAACATACAAGAACAAAGCACATTGATGTCCGCCATCATTTCATAAGAGATCACCAACAAAAAGGGGGACATTTGCATTGATAGTGTGGGCACCAAAGATCAACTTGCCGATATATTCACCAAGCCATTAGATGAGAAAAGGTTTTGCAAGCTAAGGAATAAGTTGAACATATTGGATTTCTCAAATATGTGTTGATGCAGCCCCCCCCCAATTATATGACATGCCTCTCCTTCGAGCAATCCAAGATAAAAGTTGATTGGCATGGCATACACCTTGCTAAGGACATGTTTAGTGCATCTAGTCATCTTTCGCATTTAATAGGCTCATTCATGAGAATAAAATGATTTTTATGTTTGTATGGTACCACAATTGCTTCTATGCTTAATTGGGTCTAGTGGTAGCATATGACATGTTTGTGGGCTTGTAAACCTAGTGTTTGATCTAGAAAATGAGCTCTAAGTGTTTAACTCGACATCGTACAAGATAACCCTTATTTGGAGGTGTGAAGAAGCTTGTCCTTGGATCAAACCGAGTTAAATATCTTTGGCAAGTGATCTAGATTGGACCAAATTTGGGAAAATGATCCTCACCCCATGGATTGACATTGATAATCTCAACTTATCTACATTTTGAACCTTTGTGGTCATTGATGATAAAGGGGGGGAAATAGTGTACAAAGATAGTGAAAAGATAACAAAGGGGGAGAAATTGAGAAATTGACATAGGGGGAGAGATATGACAAAGTAAGGGATCAATTTAAATTTTGAGCACACAAATAGAGGGAGCAAGCTCATAACCTTTTATGGTGCATTTCATATATTTGTTTGCATGGCACAAGTTTTAAATTTCAATATATATGCTTGTGTGGTGTATGCTAGTTGTAGGTTTGAATGATGAAATGAAAAACTAGCATGCATAGGTTAAGTAACTAGACTCATGCTCATATTATGAAAACTAGACCCTTACTTCTAATGTTGATCTCATGGAGTATTCTAGTTTTTGTGTATGTCTAGTTACTAATGGTGCTAAGGATGGTATATTGGTGCACTCCGATTGGAATCATGCTTCAAGGGTCCATCTTTTATACCTTAACAGCATTTGGTAGATATTGTCTCCTATATTTCCTATCTAAGCATATGTGCAAGCTACTATCCAAACTCTTAGCACATATGTAGGGGGAGCAATTGCTACCATTTAGAGTTTATGAAACTTGTCCATATCCTTTTACACATGGTAAATATGCTTGGGCAAGCAACATGGATTCAATTAAATTTCAATTCATATCTTTGTGTAAGGGTTGTCATCAATTACCAAAAAGGGGGAGATTGAAAACTCTAGTTTGGTTTTGGTGAATTGATGAAACCCTAAGTGCTAACCTAGTTCATCTAACTGATCACAAGATAGGTAGCATTATTCCAAGTGGTGAAGCAACGGTGAAGATCATGTTGATGGTGATGCCATGGTGATGATCAAGTGCTTGGACTTGGAAAAGAAGAAAGAGAAAAACAAAAAGCTCAAGGAAAAGGTGAAATTGATAGGAGCTTTTTGGTTTAGTGATTGAGACACTTAGCGAGTATGATCATATCTAGGATCAATAGCCATACTATTAAATGGGTGTAACTCATATCAAAATGCGGTTATCAAAATGCCACTAGATGCTCTAACTCATTGCATATGCATTTCAGATCTAGTGGAGTGCTAACACCCTTGAAAACATTTGTGAATATATGCTAACACATGCACACAAGGTGATACACTTGGTGGTTGGCACATTTGAGCAAGGGTAAAGAAGATAGAGTTGAAAAGGAGTTAGTCGCGCTGGTCACAGAGTGACCAGACACGTCCGAAATTGGTACCAGATGCGTCTGGTATTTTATCCAGTCTTGGGGTAGTCAAACAGAAGTGACTAGACACGTCTAGAATCAGGACCAAACGGGTTCGATATTTAGACCTGAGGTGAGCGACTAAGTGAAAGTGACCAGACTCTGGCTAAGTGGAGTGACTAGACGGTGATGAGTTACTGTTTAGCATCAGGTCAAAGTGATATAGCCCGAAGTAGGATTGCAGAGGGCCACCAGACGCGTTCAGTCGCCAGCAAGTCTTAGGTTTTCAGCTATAATTCATCAAACGCTAGGAGCGTTCGGTCCGATGTGATCAAACGTGTCCAGTCAGCCCAGAGCGGCTTTGGGAGCTCTCCAGGTCCGGTCATTTTCTCATTGCACGTTCGATCACATAGTATTACTATGAGCAGAGATAGCCATTGGGCACCAATGGCTAAATAATTTGAAAGGGACATGTGGCAATCAGGCTACGACCGGACGTAGCCAGTCACCACACCAGACATGTCCGGTGCACACGACCTGCGCGTCTAGTCGTCCCGCAGTTAGCCCAATAATTGAGCCAACGGGTCTATTATTTGGGGATGTCTATAAATATCGTTTGGCTTGTTACTCTTGGTGGTTGTCACCACCTATATGGCTTGGAGTAGTGAGGATCGTCGAGTGGAGGTTGGTGATTGTCTCCGGCTCCGATCATGGTGATTGTGAGGGGTTCTTGACCTTTCCCCGGCGGAGAGCCAAAAGGTACTCTAATGGATTGTTCGTGGCTTGTTTGATCCTCATCTTGTGTTGGTTGTGTGGCGCCCTATTGAGGGTTTGGCGTGTGATGCTAATTAGCGCGTGAACCTCTAAGTGAGTGAATCGCCACAACGAGGACTAGCTTGCCGGCAAGCAAGTGAACCTCGGTAAAAAAATCATTGTGTCATCATTTGATTTTGAGGTGATTGGTCTTTTTGGTATTCATTCTTGTGATTGATTGGTTCATTCCTCGACTTGGCAGTATAACCATCTTGCTCTCTCTTTACATTACTACAAACTAGTTGTCAAGCTCTTTAGTGTAGCTAGTCATGAGAGCTTGTTAGTTTGGTTAGTGTGGCCCTTTAGTTAGCCTTTGAGAGCACACTAACTTAGTGTAGTGACATAGCCATTGTGTGGATAGAGACTATAGAAACTAGAATTGTGGTAGGTGGCTTGCATTTTTAGTAGGCTAGGGTAACACTTGCTTCACCTCATATTTGTCTAACCGGTTTGCTAAGTGTTGTTGTAGAAATTTTTAATAGGCTATTCACACCCCTCTAGCCATTAGGACCTTTCACAATGCAGCTTGGAAAGATGAGTCTCTGCCCATCAAGAAAGGTGATCTAGGAAGACCCGTCATCCCCATAGCCATCGGACCTCACATATACTAAGAAGTTGTCTGTGACTTTGGAGCAAGTGTTAACATCATGTCAAAGGTAATTTATGATAAAATTAATGGAGATACTTTGTTATACACAAACATGCGTTTACAGCTTGCAGATCAGTCACTCTGCTACCCCAAGGGAATTCTTGAAGACATCTACGTATGAGTTGGACAGTCGTACATACCCATAGACTTTGTGGTTTTAGAAATAGGCGGTGATGTAAGGACACCCATTATCTTGGGTCAACCTTTCCTGAGCACTGCAAAAGCCATCATCTACATAGACAGTGCCAAGATTTGTTTCACAATTAAGGATAGAAAGGAGAAGTTTACTTTCAAGAATCATATTTACCACTCTCCTAATCATCCATAGATGGCATATCTACCCGAAGAGACAACAGTAACCAAGAAGAGAAACAACCGAAGAAGGAAGAACAGGGTCGGGCAGCCAAAAGAAGAATCAGTCAAGATGATCAACATACTCCGATCGGAGTACAACCATCTCCTCGCTTCACCATTCCTTACCAAGAAGGAAGATCCAGGCGTACCAACAATCAAGTGTACAATTGGACAAAGAATCTTCCACACACCTTCTACGATATTGGATCGGGTGTTAACATAATGTCCAAGGTAACATATGACTATTTATTTGGTGATGAACCTTTGTTTCCTACATATATGCAATTACAGATGTAGACCAAACAATCCAATTTCTAGAGGGAATAGTGAAAGACATCATGGTCAAGATAAAAGATTACTATGTTCCTGCCGACTTCATGATTCTTGACATGGGAGAAGAAGAAGAAGATGTACCTATCATCCTTTAAAGACCATTCCTCAACACTACAAATGCTATTATCTACATCAGATTAGGACAAATCCACTTCCACTTCCATGGTCAAAAGGTATGATGTTATTTCAATAGCTATACAACTTATGAACAGCCAAAGAAGATCCATCCCAAGAGAAGACATCGATCATCCCAAAGAATGAAGAGGAAATAAAAGCTGTAAAAGATGAACCAACTATGCCAAAATCAAGTCCACAGACCAAGTAGGTCTGGAAAGAAATGGTGACATCATCATCAGAGTCACCATCACAAGAGGTGCAACCATCAAGGTCTCCATCTCTGAGACCAATTGATGCACCTAAAAATGAAGGATTTCTCCAGTCAAGTCCTGTTTAGAGGACTCAAAACACTGAACCCTCGTCGAGAGGTAAAATTGGTACTTATGCATATTTATCATTTGGCATTGCATGAATTATTTTCACTTTAGCATATTTACTTTTCTGCATTGGCATTGCATTAAGAAAATAAAATAAAAATTTCATCATTGCATTATAATCCTAAGCCCCATGTGAATAATTTTCACGGAGTGTAAAAACCCGCAAGAATATTTGTTGTGGTGGCATAATAAAAATACCATGCATACATCTAGTTATATTTTATTGCATCATAAAAAGTATATTCTACATGTTAAAAAATCCAAAAATATTAGATAGACATCCTGCTGAAATTGTGCCAAATCAAAAATATTTCTAAACCTCAAGAACGACTAACCCCTAGACGGCTGACCGCTAACCCTTTTATTCTAATTTGTTCCATGAGTTTTGTTGTTCTTGTTGGCATTTTGTAGGATGATATACATGATCAAGAGCAAGTTCACTCGGTCGTCTTCATCTCTCCTCAAAAGGAAGCCTAACTTCCTAATGGACGAGAAACATATCTATTGGCAAAACCACTTTGAGAAAAGACAACTTCAACATTCAACCACGACAACAACCAGCTTGGAGGAAGGGCATCCCCCATGTATCTAAATAAGTATTTCTTTTGTTTGATTATTTAGTTTGCTTTATATTTGCTAAAAGAAAAAATGCATAACTAAAAACAAAATAAAAATTATCTTAGCTAGTTATATATATTAGTAATATGTGATCTAAAAAAATGAAAACAAAATAAAATAAAAAGTGTGTGTCTAGTTTCTATTTTTAAGAACAGGATAAAAAGGATTCTGAAGATAATATCTTAAATGGGAATGATAAATAGTTACTCTATTGTAATTCCTTTCAAGTATCTAGTTTTCAGCCTTGAATTCTCTTGAGTTTTGGATAAGATTGTTTTGATAAAAGAATTTACTCAAAGCTTGAAACTCGTGGGTAGCATATGCTTGATCTAAGTCTAGGTAATTGACTTTACAATATATGTATTACAAGTATGCACTTTCATGTTATTTACACTCCTATGAGCTCCACATAAGCCTTAGTTGTAAGAAAGAAAGGCATAACATCATTGTTGCCTCGGTGAGGATCCACAAATACCACATATATTAAGAGACTTGAGAATGTCATACAATGAAAGCTATGAGTTTTTGAAAACCTATAAAAACTCTGGAATAATGGTTGAGCAAAGAACTTGAGACATAGTGCTTGATTTGATCATTCTGTCTTTCAATTGCTCAAGGCCCAAGTAAAGGCTAGAAAGCCCTATGGTTGAAGGTAATATGGGTAAGTTTGAAAGTCAGAATAGTTTGTTCTAATCCAAAGCAGAATTCTTGTTTGAACGTATATGTACTTTTAAGGAGTTGCTATGATGTTTTCAAAAATCTTAAAACTCCTGATACATTGTTGGGTTTAGCATTGCTCAGGGACGAGCAATGGTTAAGCTTGGGGGAGTTTGTTGATGGTAGTTAACACCCATCATAAATCGTCAATATAACTTGTTTAATGCATAAATATGATCACCAACATAGGTTTAGGGGTTTAAACTGACAAATTCCATCAGTTTTGTGAATATATGTTTTTAGCATGGTTTATTCAGAAAACCATCAAGGAGGACCCAATCGTCAGATTTAATCACGCTTATCCATGATGAAATCAACTCCAGAAGATTCTAGAAGGCACAAAAAGGCAAACCATCGTGGCAAATGGCTAGACACTATTAGGTGGGTGTAACACCCTAAAATTTGCTTTTCTGAAATAGATGTAAATTGATTTAATTTTGTATTTTTGTGCTCCAGAAAACATAGGAAAACAAAAATTTTCATTAAATTAATATTTATTATAGGGTTTAGCAACATTTTTGTGCATACATGCTGGTGCATATATTTTATTGTGATGAGTGGTTTTGACTCAAACTCAAAATGGATTCAAAACTCTATTTAAAAATGGCTTGGAAATAAAAGAAAAGGAAAAATAAAAATAGAAAATCTTCTCCTCCCTGTTTGGCCCAAAGGCCCACTATCCCTCCCTCTTTTGGCCCGTCCCCCTCCTTCCTAACCTATAGGCCCACGCCGGCTCTCTTCCCCTTCTAGGCCTCATGGCCTGCTCTAGCTCGCCCATCTCGTGGGCTGCAGCTGCAGCAGCTCTAGCCCAGCTAGCCGTCTTTCCCCGTTGGCCCGCTTCCTCCCCTACCTTTCTCACTCTTGGGCCAGCCTAGGCAGAAGCTTGCGTGAATGCGCCCCACCTTCCACCCTCTCCACTAGCTGAACAACCTAGCCCCGCGCCCCATGCCACTGCCACCTTAGGCCCGCATGTCAGCGGTGTCCCCTACGTTGCGCTCGTCGTGGAATCGGACTCTACTCTGATTTGCGAAATCATCGCCGCCCTGATTTCTGGGTTCTTGGCATGCTCTCCATGCCTTAGCCCCCATAAAAGCAACCCCCAGGTGTGCTATCCTATTCCCAACCCTAATCGCAAGTCGTCGCCCTCATCTCGAGCCGCAAGAGTAGCCACGAAACCCTAAGCGCCGCCACCGTGTTCATCTTGCCGCTCTGCCATCGTCCGAGACCGCTCACCGAGCTTCGCTAGCTAATAAGCAAGCGGACGGTACCACGATACCTCTCTCTCTCTCTCTCTCTCTCTCACTCTCTACATTGCGCACATGCTCACCAATGCTTCACTGGACTCCTCGAGCCGCCAAGTTGAGCCCCGCGTCGCCTCTGTGCTGTTGCGGCCCTCCCTAATCCCACCATCGAGATAGACTTCATCCCCTCCTTTCTTCCTATGCCAATTCTGAGCTGAATCATGGCTTCTAGGGCCCTAACCGTGTATGCTGGTGAGGACCCTCGCCGCCGGCCATGGCCAACCGCCGTGCCAGCACTGTTTTGGCTGGTAGCCTCTCTCTCTCTCCCTTCCCAACTTCTAATCTGAGCCATTCAATTTAGATCTAACCCCCTAGATCGCACCACACCCATTCATCTAGTAATTTTGCTAAAGAGCCCCTCTACTTTTCTAGTTTTGAACCCGCTATCCTTGGCTTGTTTTAAAATCTGATTTTGGATTTGTTTTAATTCAAAAATAAGATCCACTTATTTACAGTTTTACCACTACCTTCTTTAGGCCATAACTTCTGTGTTTTAACTCCGTTTTGACCTATTCAAGTTGCGTTAGATTCAGAATGACGTAATCTACATCATAGTAACACTGTTTTTCATGTTTTGTACTTTCAAATTAAATATTAATCCCATCAATTTATAAGCAATTAGTTTCCAATTAAAAGCAACTTAATTAGGCCTCCACCTTTATAAGTAAAATAAGATTGGGTCTATCTTGGTTTTCCAAATCAAATATAATTTGGCTTAATTCAATTTAGATATTTCTCTAAAATATCTTGTACAAGCTTTTATATAGTTAAGGTAAATGAAGCTCAAAATTTTCTTTTTCTCTTAAGAAGTAAATCTTACGGTAGATGTTTCTTGTTCACCGTAGCTCCGATTAGAGTGCTTTTCACATCTGTGTGTTCATAGCAATGCGTAGATTAGTTTTTAAACCTTTTTATTGATTGGTTTACTATTCTAATTTAGTCATATTTGTATGTTATGCATGTCTGTTTGGATGCTTATGTGGTGCTTTATGATCTTGTCCAGTCGGTGAGCTTTACGTGGTGATCGAGAAGTAATTCTTTGAAGGTTTGGATTGGACTAAAGAAGGATCCGAGCTTTAAGGCAAGTATAGCATGTGACCATCCTTGTTTTCCTAATAACCCTTAATACAATTTAATTCATGTGCATGTGTCTACCTTGTTACCCTTAATGATAACCTAGCTTTTATATCTTGTTCCTTGACACCCGTGGGACATTGCATTGGGTAGTATGATGCTAGTGCTCTAATTCAATAACCATGATCTATAACTTGACTAATGGTATATGCAATAATATTAAAATGTACTTTTTAGCAACTTGGATACAGGGGGCTGGAGTATTTGGCTACTTTCCAAATGCTTTAGATTCCTCTCCCTAAGAACTTATTTGTAAGTGATCACCCAGAACTTATAGTACAACCATGAGAGCTATGGCACCGGCTTTGGCTTTAGCTAAGTAAACTGAGCTTTTCAAGCTTGTTAGTGGTTACCTTAAGGCACAAAAGGATAGGCCTAGGTTGCAGAATGGCTTCTTTTCTCTCAGGGTGTGTATAGCCTAGGTGGAATTTGCCACTCTGTTAGAGGGGCTCCATTCACCTCACTGCTGAAACCTAGCATCTACTAACTTGTTAGAGGGACTTTTGAAAGGCTTCATAGTGAACCCTGCCGACCTTCCTTCGAAGTGAGTCAAGAGGTTGGCCACCTCGGGCAAAAGGGTAAATCACGGCTCATGGTGAAAGTGTACAACCTCTGCAGAGTGTAAAACCGGTATATTAGCCATGCTCATGGACACGAGCGGCCTGGACTCCTTATGGAATAGATGGACACTAATGATTATTGAATGTTGCTATACATTATTCTTGTTTACATGATCATGTGGTTATTTGGGCTTAAACTAAAAGCCAAAAAAATAAGTCGAAGATAGAAGAGCCCAGATTCAAAATGAAGAAATGGAAACTCGAAAAGGATCCTTCTGATTCTCAAAGAATGAGGGGCAAGGGGATTGGTACCGAGAAAGATTTATTTGATCCGCATATGTTTGGTAAAAGAACAATCTTCTGTTGTTACTCAATTGCTAAAATTATGACTCAATATAAAAGCTAACTGTTGTAAGCCAGTGTCAACATTTTGAGCCTCATGAACTAGTCAGTTGTCCCTATGGATTGGAGTCTTCGCCTAAAGATCGAAGTTGTATTTCTGCTGTTTGGTGTCTAAGGTTATATCTTTTAAACTAAGTATGTTATATATTAAGCATTGTCTTTTGATATTGCCCCTTATTTGTAGCCATATGTTTGATTTGACTTCTTGGGCTCACATATGGTGTGTATCTGGTTCAACGTCGACGCAGTCGAGCACTGGTTTTATTGTAGCAGTTATAGTGTTGAAGTTGTCCTTCTGGATTTTGGCTTCCTGCACCAGCACATCGAACTGTGCCTTGGTTTTATGTCGATAATCTGCAAGAATTACAATGGAACGTCACGGCAAAAAAGTATTATGACGTCACTTCCGATCAGGGGAAACCTACCTTTCAATTCTTTGGCTAGTTTATCTGCTTGCTCCGACTCATTCGTTTTCTCTTGTTGGATTTGTTCGATGGTCTGGCGAAGCTAGTTGAGTTCTGCATCTTGCTCTGCAAGCACAAAAGATAAGAAATAGAAAAAATATATGGCCACTTACTGCAAAGCACATTATGTGAAAAAGAATACCAGATTTCAGCTTGGATACATCCTCCAACTGTTGTCACTTCCGGTCGAGCTGCTCAGTTTTACTATCGAGTTCTCCGTTTTTCTTGCTCAACTGCTCGGACATATTCTTAAGTTCCTCGAATACAATCGCCAGCTGCTCGGATGTCTTCTTCAGCTGCTCGGACGAAGCCGTTAGTCGCTCGGACAGAACCCCATTCTGATGTTCAAGGTCCCACGAGTTTGACTCTGCAAGGTCCCGCTCGCGCTGGGCCCTCTGAATACTCTTCTCCGAAAGACTTAATGCCTCCTGGAGTATCTTATTTTCCTT
Source organism: Miscanthus floridulus (assembly GCF_019320115.1). NCBI lineage: Eukaryota > Viridiplantae > Streptophyta > Magnoliopsida > Poales > Poaceae > Miscanthus > Miscanthus floridulus. The sequence continues at coordinate 125,084,433 of NC_089580.1, read as the reverse complement.
GGCGAGGGGCTCCATCCTCTTTATCAGTTGGTGCTATTGATCGGCTGTCCGAGCTATCCCTTGTGGATTAACAATGAAAGAGATAAACCTTGATCTTCCGACAACATATATCGGTGTTATTGGCGCGGCACTCACCTCGATTTGAGTCATAACTCCAGCGACGGTGGATTTCAACCTCTTTATCTCCCTGGTGGTGTTTTCTCCCTCGACGACTACCACCTCTTCCCCGCGTTTCTGGAGAATTCGAATGGACTGGGGTTCAGGTGCAGCACGCTCGATCTCCATGACCTCGTCCTCCTCCGCCATCACTTGAGGCACCACCAGGGGGCTCTGTGGTTGGACCGCCGCTCTGACCACTCCTAGCATCCCTACAGGTGACGACATTTGCTTCTCGGCCGTTGACGGAGTTGCATCTGTAACCTCCGGTGCATCAACAATAGCCACAGTTTCTGTTTCCAAGGTAATGACTTTTTCGGTCATAGCCACGGTTGCGGTCGCCGACACGCCCGTCGTGTGCGCCAACGATTCACCATCGCCAGGTCTGTTGGGAGCGGCGGCTGGCCTGTCCTCTGTTCATTGAGCACTCGAGGACTCCTGGACGGGGGCAGTCATCATTTTTTCTTCTGAGGTCACGGGCCTCGGCATCGCACTATGTAATATCGGCTTCTCAGTAACAAGGGGAAATCAAGGAACAATAATATTACTCCAAGGCAAATATACTTACGGTTTGGTCTTTCGATTGATTTTCTTGAATCGGCGATGCCTGCCTGACCCGTAGGCGCGGCTGCTTGGTCGGCTTTATGGGAGGACTCCTGCGCCTCTGCAGCGGGCTGCCGCTCTTCTTGGTGCTCGGGGGCCCCACCTTCTATGCGTTGTTCGGGGACTTCGGTAGTTTGCATCACCGGGACCTCCACCATTGCCCGAACATAACTTTCCCTTGCTTGCTGCTTGAGAGCTTCAGCGTCCGCCGATGCCTCCTTTGTGCTTGGTAGAAGCACTGACTGGTCCTCGTCATCATCCGACCACTCTAGCACAGCGGTTCTTCATGGTCGAACTATTCGGTCTTCACCAAGAGAGATGCCACCTGCTCTATGTGCATGAGAGCTTGTGGTTTTCCTCCTCTTTTGGACCGGCTCGTCTACTGCCGGCCTTTTCCCACGGATCTTCTCTGATACCAGGGATGGACTATCCGACGAGGAGATTGGCTCTACCTCTTCGGGCTGTAGCGGCTACCGAATGTCCACCCCTTTCGGCCAATCGGCTCTCGGCACGTCTGAAAAGTATATTGCCCTATCCTGCGAATGGATCTTTTCATAAGTAAGTCAATCCTATGCTCAGCAATTAATGCCTGATAGACGCGAAGCGAAATGGTTACCTGAGGAGGTGGATTGGTGCAGTTTAAAGCCTTCGTTCCTTTTGGCCAGCTGAATGAGACATTCGAAGTAAATAGATCCATGGCACGGTCTATCACTTCCTTCTTCGTCAGACGGTCTATGTTTTCCTGGGTACCATCGTTGTCACCTTTATAGTCAAATGTCGGGTGGGCCCTCTCTTTGCAGGGCTGAACACGCCGCACTATAAAGCTAGCCGCCACTAGTTCACCCCTAAGCTCAACGCCCTTAATCAAGTCCAGCAGTTCCATTACCTGCTCCATCTCAGCATTGTTGGGTCTCTCCGACCAGTTAATATGATTAACCAGGATGTGGTGGACGTCGCATCGAATCATTGGGTGACTTTGTTTGATATAGAACCATCTGGCATTCTAACCTTTGAGGAAGGTATTTAGTGGTACGCTGATATATTCGTTGGCCATTCCACCCCTGAGTTGCAGGTAAATGCTGCCGACCACCTTGGAACCGCTGCCCCCCTTCTTCTTCAGACAGAACAGGTGCCTGAAGAGGTTGAAGTGCGGAAGAACACCGAGAAATGCCTCACAGAAATGGATAAAGATAGAAACATGCAGAATGGTGTTGGGATGCAGATTACAGAGGCTAATTGCCCAAAACTCCATAAGATCCCTCAGAAAGGGGTGGACAGGAAACCCTAATCCTCACCAGAAATAATCCTCAAATACTACAACCTCATCAGTATGTGGTGTCGGGAAGGGCTCACCACTAGCTGGCCGCAATCCAGCAGTGAGGCGGTCTGGGAGAATGCCCGCCACCACCATCTTATCGAGATCCGCCGCCGACATCTTCGACGGCACCCACTCCTCGTCGCGGCTGGCTCCGATGGCCACTTTCTTCGGCTTTGCGGCTCCTTTTTTTGGCGCCATTTCCTATGGATTGGTCCTAGGGTTGGAGGCGAATGCTCGCGATTGGTGCGGAATGTGAAGCGCAGGGATTGCGAAGGTAGGAAGCAGGGTGGCTTGACAGAGGTAGGAGGCGATGTGTGTGGCGGCGTGGTTATAAAGCACTTTCCCCACTCTCCCTTAACTCTGAGGGTTTTTGGGAAACCGTTCCCGCGATCAGCGCTACTTCGACTCCTCCAAAATGGTTTAATGGGCCGCAACTTGGGCTCTCGTGTCACAGTAGCCCATGCCGCTCATTTATTGCTGCCACTTATTCTCTGAATTCTCCGCATTTTAATGAGGCTTAGTAACTGATACTGTATAGCCATTACTCTGAATTTCTCACCACGGTTTGATTTATCCGATATCTACGCCAGAAACACGGGGACTGGCTACCTGCTCGGACGGTTTACTAATTTCTGAGCCTGGCACCACGTGACTACATCACCTACTGTCAGGCTCGGGGACTAAGTGGGCACACTTCACCTTGTGGTGAATGTGTTTGTTTTTTGTCTCGAGGCTACGCTCGGGGACTGGCTACCTGCTCGGATGGTTTACTAATTTTTGAGCCTGGCACCATGTGACTACGTCACCTACTGTCAGGCTCGGGGACTAAGTGGGCACACTTCACCTTATGGTGAATGTGTTTGTTTTTCTAAAAGACTCCGAGCCTCTAAAAGATAAAACCAGGTATCTTTACCCTCGTTTTCGGATTCTAAGTGGGCACACTTCACTTTACCATGCAGGAATTTTTAATTTTGGACTTGAGCTCCTTAGACCCTTATGACAAGCCGTGCTCAGAACACACTGCTCGGCGATGTTGTATGCTGCTCGACAACTGCTCACAACTGCTCGACGACTCCTTATGGTGGTCGGACCATGATTTGGATAGCTCGGTTTTGGTTTGCACCTGCTCAGAAAGTCTCAAGACAGCGTTGCACAATGGGTACAAGGCGCTCGGGGACTAGCTGTGGGGGGTACGACCCCGGATACCCATGGCAGGTCACATGGGCTATGCCTCCAAGGGTGGCCCAGCCCGCAAGAAGGAGCCTTGCGGGGCACGATTCTGCTCGGCGACCCCCGCAAGGCACGGAGAGGATATCCTGAAGATGTTACGAGATCTGATAGGATACGTATGATCCCATGTTTCTTGTAATTTGTTATTACTTTCCGGTTATCTCTCAGATCTAACCGACTTGTAACCTTGCCCCCCAGACTATATAAGGCGGACAGGGACCCCCTACGAATTCACGGCAAATCATACGATAGCTAATACAAACCAACAGACCACAGGAGTAAGGTATTACGTCATACTGACGGCCTGAACCTGTATAACTCGTGTGTCTCTGTTGCCTTCTTGTTCTTGATTACACGCTCCTCTACCGATCAATCTACCATCGCGGGATACCCCTTGGTGGACTGCCGACGATATTCTATCGACAGTCTCCCTTGATCGCATTTGACAAGGAAAAGCTATTCGCTATGCAAAAGCAAGTACTAGAAGAAATGACTCAACATGGGAATTCACAACAGTGATTCTAGCAAGGTCAGATCAACATATCAAAGGGACCAGTAAAGAGACAAGTCATACAAGCTTGGAAGAATATGAAATCCAATGAAGGTGTCAGCAGTAATATGCTTGGAAGTCAGGATCAATGTCATTGTTGTAAGCATTATGGTTTCCCTTGTCTCCAAAACAAGCCAAATAAGAGGGAAGTCAAGGAGAGCCCAAATTATGGGGACAATATGGATAAGAAGAGGAAGGCAAACTCACTGGAGCCAGTATTGGGAAGCAATCAACATTTGAGTTTGTCACATCTAGCTCTAATCCCTGGTCAGATAAATCCAAAGGAGTTAGAAGCATCTCAAGCTAAAACTACTCCACATGAGGTATGCATAGATGGGTGGACTATCACTTGTAAGGAGTTTCAACCCCGAAGGACCAAGAAAGCCAAGAAGCAGGCCAATCAGATGAAGGTGAACCTTCAGAGTCAGCAAGCTGACAACACACCAAGCAACAATTCCGTGGAGTATGACATCACAAAAGACCCAACTAAGAGAAAGTATTATCATTGCCAACAGGAAGGACATTATGTTAAATCTTGGCCATAGAAGAATCAATAGTTGTACCATCATAGTAGCTAGAGTCAGGTCACTACAGGACTCCCACTAGCAAGTGTTAGTGATGTACAATACAAAGGAAGCCCTTGATGAAACTGATGAATGGAGTCGTGATGGGATTCGCAAGGTCAACGAAGTGGAGAATATTTTACGCCATCTCGACACAACAGATGCTACTCTGGATGCCCTTACTGCCACACCGAGTTTAAGAAATAGGAGTTTGTGTTCCCTCATGTAAGAAAAACAATAGTAGCGAAAGTCAAGTCTGTGTGCCTTGTGGACCTTTAATATTTGGTTGGTTTGTTTTAGTGCTTATGTTTGAGTTGGATCTTTGTAATGAGTGAAATGATCTTGTGGGGTTTGTCCACAATTTCATTTAGTTTATTATAGGGCTAAGATATAAGGATTGATGAAATAAATAGTTGGGTTTTGGTTTTCTCTTGTTAACTCTATCCTGCCTTTCTAGAGCAGCCTATCTTTATCGATTTATATCTCTGTTACTGGACAACCAAAAATCATGATAAAATTCTGGACAATAGTAGACTTAAATATCTTTCTCTGACCATAAGAACTACCCTAATAGCTGTTATGGTTTGGGAGTTATGAAAATCACCAGATGATGCATCTATACAGTCTAAAACCTAGAATAGTTTATGTTATGCACTATTTTCGACCAATCTAACTATAGAATCTGGACTAATCCACTACCACCTGGTCCTCCAACTTTAGAGCAAGTTTTGATGATGTAGACTCAACTATTATAGACTTTTGTTCAAAATGCGCTGAACAACCCACATCAAACACCACCTAGTGATAAGCGTGGTGAATTTATGAAGGGACACCCACCGACATTCTCTCATACAAGAGACCCACTAGAAGCTGATGACTAGCTTAGAGCTGTGGAGCGACAACTTAACATAGACTAGTGTAATGATCATGAGAAGGTGTGTTATGCTTCTGGATAACTACAAGGAACCGCCTAGGACTAGCAGGAGTCATTTAAGTATGGGCGTCCCAACAATGCTCCTGCTATCACCTACCAGGAATTCAAGGAGAATTTCAGGTCATAACACATTCTTGCAGGATTGATAGAACTCAAGCAAGATGAGTTTCGGGCTCTCAAGCAATGATCTATGACTATGTGTGAGTATTGTAACATGTTCACTCAGTTGTCACGCTATGCTCTAGAAGAAGTGGATATTGATGCTAAGAAATAGAAACGCTTTTTGAAAGGATTGAATGATGGGCTTCAACTAGCTGTTGACCGTTGTGTATGCCGACCTTCAAACATTAGTGGATAGGGCAATTGTGATGGAGAATAAGCATCGGGAGATGGAAGAAAAGAAAAGGAGGATGCAAATCCAATCTATAATTAGAAACACACTCCCCCATTATACTTCCTAGCAAGAATTTCAACAGTGGTACCAGGACTCCACTGGTGAGTGGAATCTAAATCTTGATCCTCCTTAGGAACTCCAGCAAGAGCACTAGTATCTAGATCAGACTCTACTCCAAGGACAGCCAGACAACACGCCTATGAAGGATAATGTATTCAACACTACCTCAATAGGTAGAGAATGCTACCACTATGGTGAACATGGTCACTACTCAGATAAGTGCCCATAGAAACAGAAACAATCTCGTCACCAAAACAAAGGGCAGCAGAACTATGTACTAGGCAAGGTCAACCATGTGACTACAGAAACCGCACAAGAAGCCCCAAATCTTGTGTTTGGTAAATTCTTAGTCAACTCCAGCCCTGCATTAGTTTTGTTCAATTCAAGAGCTTTGCATTCCTTTATTTCTGCTGATTTCATGAAGAAAAACACTTTGATTAAGCATGTCATGAAGAAGGCCATGCTAGTTAAGTCATTGGGAGGGGAAATGAAAGCAACTTTGCATTGTCCCATGGTCAAGCTTAATTTAAGGGGGGTAGACTTCCAAACAAACCATTTGGTCCTAAATTCCTCCATCATTGATGTGATATTGGGAATGGACTAGCTAACCGCACATCATGTGGTGATCCAATGCATGAAAAGAGTTGTGCTTTTGAGAACAAGATTAGGTGAAATGATTGAAGTTAAAGCAATTCCACAGCTTTGGAGACCTTCAGTGTTAATCATGTGAAAGGTGTAATCTTGGAAGAGACTAAAGTGGTGAAGGAGTATCCCTAGTTTTCTGAAAATGGCTTCCGAGTCTTGGGAAAGTGAAGAAGATCTAAAGGCATAGTATCCATATCTCTTTGGTCACCATCTTCCAAATCTCAAGGACGAGATTCATCTTAAGGGGCGTAGAATTGTAACACCCTAAAATTTGCTTTTCTGAAATAGATGTAAACTTATTTTATTTTGTATTTTTGTGCTCCAGAAAACATAGGAAAATAAAATTTTTTGTTAAATTAATATCTATCATTGGGTGTAGCAACATTTTTGTGCATACATGTTGGTGCATATATTTTATTTTGATGAGTGGTTTTGACTCAAACTCAAAATGGATTCAAAACTCTATTTAAAAATGTCTTGGAAATAAAAGAAAAGAAAAAATAAAAACAGAAAACCCTCTCCTCCCTATTTTGGCCCGAAGGCCCACTCTCCCACTCTCTTCTAGCCCATCCCCCTCCTTCAACCCGCAGGCCCATGCCGGTGTACTATTCTAATTTAGTCATATTTGTATGTTATGCATGTCTGTTCAGATGCTTGTGTGGTGCTCTATGATATTGTCCAGTCGGTGAGCTTTACATGGTGATCAAGAAGTAATTCTTTGAAGGTTTGGATTGGACTAAAGAAGGATATGAGCTTTAAGGCAAGTATAGCATGGGACCAGCCTTGTTTTCCTAATAACCCTTAATGCAATTTAATTCATGTGCATGTGTCTACCTTGTTACCCTTAAGGATAACCTAGCTTTTATATCTTGTCCCTTGACACCCGTGGGACGCTGCATTGGGTAGTATGATGCTAGTGCTCTAATTCAATAACCATAATCTGTAACTTGACTAATGATATATGCAATAATGTTAAAATATACTTTTTAGCAACTTGGATACAGGGGGCTGAAGTATTTGGCTACTTTCCAAATACTTTAGATTCCTCTCCCTAAGGACTTATCTATAAGTGATCACCCAGGACTTACAGTACAACCATGAGAGCTATGGCTCCGGCTTTGGCTTTAGCTAAGTAAACTGAGCTTTTCTATCTTGTTAGTGGTTACTTTAAGGCGTAAAAGGATAGGCCTAGGTTGCAGAATGGCTTCTTGTCTCTCAGGGTGTGTATAGCCTACGTGGAATATGCCACTCTATTAGAGGGGCTCCATTTGCCTAGCAACTAAAACCTAGCGTCTACTAACTTGTTAGAGGGACTTTCAAAAGGCTTCATAGTGAACCCTGCCGACCTTCCTTGGAAGTGGGTCAAGAGGTTGGCCACCTCAGGCAAAAAGGTAAATCATGGCTCACGGTGAAAGTGTACAACCTCTGCATAGTGTAAAACTAGTATATCAGCCATGCTCATGGACACAAGCAGCCTAGACTCCTTATGGAATAGATGGACACTAATGATTATTGATTGTTGCTATACATTATTCTTGTTTACATGATCATGTGGTTATTTAGGCTTAAACTAAACTTGTTGCTACTCAATTGCTAAAATTATGACTAAATATAAAAGCTAACCGCTATGAGCCAGTGTCAACCTTTTAAGCCTCACGAACCCCATGTTATATTGCTGAGTACGATATGTACTTTAACTTGCTTTACTTTTGTATACTTTGGAAAAATCCCGGATGGGAACCAGATTGCTAGATTCTGAAGCAGTTAGGCTTGTGATCAACCAGTCAGTTGTCCCTATGGATTAGAGTCTTTGCCTAAAGATCGGAGTTGTCTTTCCACTATTTGGTGTCTAAGGTTATATCTTTTAAACTAAGTATGTTACATATTAAGCATTGTCTTTTGATATTACCCCTTATTTGTAGCCACATGTGTGATTTGACTTCCTAGGCTCACATATTGTATGTATTTGGTTTTGTCCTTAAAACTAGGTGCTATAGTGGGGTGAGTGGTCGACATTGTGTAAGCACAGTGCTTATACGTTATTTACTAGCGGATGCACCCTGTATTCCGAGCCATGTGGCAGATCGCGAGTGTGACACTCTCGTTGAGTCCTTTGTAGTCCACTCCCCAAATATAGGTCAAGTAGGATCTAGTTGCGAAGGAAGTCATGCTTTGTTCTTGATCTTCCTTAGTAATATTTCTTATGTGTAGATATGAAGTTGATCTTAGCCATGATTATTAAGTGTAATTGCACTAATCAAAGTATGCTTTGACTTGTAATTAAGAATGACTTAGGAATTATTTCTCTATACCTAGAATAACGATACCTGGAATACTCCCGGGTGAAGTGCTATAATGGTATATTATCTGTGCACTTGCAGACCGCTTTCATATATATATTCTTTTAAGTAAGAAATACCAACAAGCATTTCTGGCAAAGTTTACAAGTGTCATTAATAAATACCAACACCCTTCCATATTAACAATGTAGTTATCTCAGATTGCTGCAACGACCTCATCCTATGTTGGTGCCTTGGGGCAACTGCTGGATACCACTATGTCTACAATCTGGCAACCCAGAAGTTTAAGGTACTGCCGCCTAGCATCCATAATGTTTGTGAGGCTCACTTGGGGTTCAATCCGATAGCCTCCTCGCACTTCCATTTGATTCAATATGTGGAGGACGGTGAGTCATAGGTGTGGAGATCTACTCATCTAAAACTGCATCATGGATCTATAAGGAATCTGAATAGGGCCAAGATACCGATGTGACATGTTTTTTATCAACAAGTGTGTATCTTAATGGTTTTCTACACATTATGGGGTACTCAGACGGGTACTCTTAGATACTTGCTGTGGATATGGAGGGAAACACATAGAGGAGAATTCATAGGCCTAGTGGTGCTCAACCCTCCATCCATTAAGCTCAGGGTCACTTATGTGTATGTACTGTTGGTGCTCGCAATATGTCCCAGCTTTTAATCTGGATCCTTGAAGACTATGGTACTAATAAATAGATATTGAAGCATACTATCAGCACACTAAATATGTTTAGAAAGACTAATATTCAATTTGGTTTTCTAGATTGTGATGCGGACTACACAGCGATTGTAGTCCACCCAGAATAGAATTTGATTTTCTTTGTTGGGGAAGAAAGAACCATCATCGCATATGACATGGACCATAGAAAAGTTTATGTCATCCCTACCCTTGTCATTTGGCATGGTAGATGTAGTGTCCTGATAAAGGACATGAGCAGACCATACTATCTTCCTTATGTTCCCTTGTTCTCGAAGTCATTAGGAGAGCAGTAAATAAAGCTATATTTTATGTATCTATCTGTAATGACATGTTCAAATGGACCAACGTTGTTTGATTGTCTATGGACATGTTAATTTACTCTAGGATAGATGTTGTCATTATTGTAGCTAAACTAGTGTGCCATATTTGTTGTGTTTGCAAATTGGATTATTTCTCTAGCGCAAAGAGTACGGTGGTGTGACAGCTCTCGTCGCCGTTTTATATGGTGATTCAACGAGTTTTAGATAGCCTAGAGGCCATTTCATATGCACATAGGAGGAAGAAGTTAAGGACCATGAGATAATGAAGAAGGAAGAAGCATTGTAGCAGAATACTTATATTGAATTAGTTTCCTATTCACTCTCACAACAGAAAATCAAAAGCTAACTAATTCACTCTCGTATGTAAAGAGTGAATTAGTTTCCTATTCCAATTACCTTTTTGAAGAAAATGGTTTCATGGCGAAGCCTATAGTCCTCACTACAAAACAGAGTTCTTTCTTCACATCCTTTTGGAACGCCGCAGTCACCACCTATGCACGGAAGATCACCGCGTACCTGTGCCAGTGGCAGCGGCGACCACTTGTTGCACCACCATGTCATTTCATCGATCACGTTCGAGGCCACCTCATGGCACAGCCAACACCCCTTGATGCTTAGCCACCTACTCGTTGGTCCGCCACCGCCCATGATTCTTTCTCACCCTTGACCCATCTTATTTACCGCCTCATAGTGTCCTCATCGTCGGCATCGCCATTGTGCCTATAGAGGAATATGGCAACCAAATAGGCTGCCATATTATGCCCGCCATCGGTGGCATGGGTGATATCGTCGAGGCATGCCCAGGGGCTATGGTTGTCCATGAATATGGTTTGTATCCCGGTGAGGAAGCAAGCCTCCAGGTTGGTGACTTGGGTCAAGCTAGCAAGGAGGGTGAAGTAGTTGATACGGTGCATGGGCGAGCAGGTCGCCTGTAGGCTATGGAGGTCATCCATGTGCCGCTCTAAGGTCACAGTGAGGTGGCCAGCGATCTCAATTTGCACCTCGGTAGGGAGTGCCATCAGCGACATGGGGTGCCGCCTCACCACCATGATTGTCGATGTGGATGGAGCTATGGTGTGTGGATGGCAATGAGCTAAAGGGCAGGAGAGGTGGAGCGGCATGACATACATTGATTGAGGATGAGTTGATGTGATGAACTTGTTTTCTAGTTATTTTTAAAGAGTATCGTCCGGCCACACAATGCATTATGCCACATGATCTTGGACGTTGGGCGCGATCTTGATGGCGTAGCCCACAACATTGTTGTTGAGTACGGCTTGTTCTTACATGTGAATTGCACTCCTAATTGATGACCATTAAGGTGGTTGTTTTTCCAATGTTTTTGAACGCATTGGATATGTTGGCAGGCCAAGCGACGTGAAATACATGCCATGGGAACTTGACATTGCCATGCGAATGGTCGACATTGAATGGACATGTGGGGTACACTATGAGTTGAGGCGACGGTAAATATGTGCCTAGGGAACTTGATGTCACCATCAGAATCATTGCCATTGCTTCGTATAAGAAGGGGGTGTTGTTTGTTGCTTTCTCTGCGCTAAACTTAGCAAAATTTTGCATTTGATCTTTCTCTTTCTTTCTTCCACTTCCTCCACAAGCATGGTAGGTCACAGTGACTTTGAAAGCGACAACTCATATCCAGACGATGCTAAATTCGAAGAGGAGAGCGAGATCCTGCTCGGCCTCTCCAATGGAGGCGTGAGGTTTTGTGGTTGTGGCGAGGGCACCTTTGTGTGTCCTTTTTGCCACGGCAAGAAAGTGCCATCATGGAGTCTCCGTGAGTTGCTGCAACACGTGAATGACAACTCTCACAGAGGCAAGGGGATCTCTGGGCTAGAGCATAGTGCCTTGGTTAAGTATATCCTGACCAATGACGCCAGGGCCTGCAGCCATGAGCTTTGTGGAGTTGGGGACTATGGTAGCAATGAGGCAGTGAAGGCTCATAGGGACCAATGCCACATGGCCAATAGGGCCAACAAGGAAGCACACAAGGAGGACGTACTCAAGAAATAACTCTATGTGATTTTTTTGTGATCAACCTTCTTTCAAGTTTTTAAGCTATGTAGTTCCTATCACCAATTGAAACTAACTATATTTTTAATTAACACAGCAGACTGAGCGCCTCCTGGGAAAGAGCCGCTACTACAAGCCTGGCAGAAGGCACGATAGAGGGTCATTCGCATCCCACTGAAGCTAGACTTGTAGTAGTATTTTATTTTATGTACTAAATTTTTAGCATAGAATATGTATGTTTTATTTACATGAAATATGAAATGTTCTTAACTTATGTATTTTTTGGGATCTTCCTTGTCTTTGTTGCGATGTTTATTTTGTGTGATGGGGAAGAGGTCTTCTATGACCGGTAGTGTGATGGTAGCCCCCGAGCACCTTAGATTTCATGACCGTATGACACGTCCGTCGTTAGGTGATCTTCATAACACACAATCACCACCACCACCAGCCTTCATCGCCGCTTCTAGATGGTCAGGATGGCACCTCTATCATCAATTTCCAAGCCAGCCCAAGTCTCTCACATGTATTTACAAAGTATCGCTCAAATTTGCATTCCCATGGCTCCTACTTTAGCTTACAAAGACCGCTTCCCTACCCTATCTACCTACTTCTTAGTGCTACTATTCCCCATCACCACCACTCACAACCGACAATCTAGTGCTCCGTGTCGTGGCGCCAGTACGCCTCACCGGCCCACACAGAACCATCGGTGACCAAGGTGGTACTCATCGTTGTGCCTGCCCGAGCTCACTGCTGCAAGATCCAAACACAAGAGTAATGCTTTCGCACTTCCCTTATCCATGTTTCTTGGATTTTTATTCCCCTCTTCACTCATGTAAATAGGAAGCAAGCTTCCATCTGATTAGTGTGTCTATCACTCCAGCAGATCCTTGTCAAGATGGAGGAGGTCCCCAACAAGAGCAACAAAGTGGGCATCCTCACAGACCATGTCTTGGTCCTCATCCTCTACTGCCTCACTGCCCGCTCCTTATGCAGCTACAAGTGTGTCTGCCGCTCCTAGAACCACCTCATCTCGAACGCCGAGTACAGTAAGGAGCTGTCCCAGATTGTTGTTGAATTCTTCTATCACACCTAGAAAGGCAAACACCAGTGTCACCGGTGAACACCCCTCCTTGTCCTTCTTGCCCTTCCCTAATCAGGATATCATCATCTCAGATTGCTGCAGCAGCCTCATCCACTGTTGGTGCATTGAGTGTTGCTATGTTGTCTGCAATTTGGCAACTAACAAATGGTTGCTACTGCCAAATAACCTCTGTCTTGTGGTGATGCTCACTTGGGATTCAAACCAACAGTCTCCTCGCACTTCCATGTGTTTGAATATGGAAAGATGAGGGAGGGTGAGTCCATAGGTGTGAGCATCTACTCATCTAAGAGTGTAGCTTGGAGCTTTAAAGAATCTAAATAGGGCGACCATATTATAGTATCCACATATGCGAGAAGTGTGTTTCTTAATAGTTTTATGCACTCGCTTGATATGGAAAGAAAGACATGGACAAAAATATAGAAACCACGTGGTGATGCAATCTCCATCCATAAAGTCCAGGGTCAGTTGTGTTTATGTGCTGCTGATATTTACACTATGACTCAGCTTTTAATCTGGATCCTTGAAGACTATGGTAGTGATAAATGGACATTGAAGCATATGGTGACCACACTGGAGATATTTGGATAGAATAGTATTGAATTTGGTTATGAGGTTTGTGATGCGGTGTACAGAGTGATTGCAGTTCACCTTGAATGGAATTTGATTTTCCTTGTTGGGGAGGACAGAACAATGCTTGCATATGACATGAACCATAGAGAAGTTCATGTCCTCCCTACATGGGTCATCCGCTATCCTAAACCTACCTAGAGTCTATGTTATCAATGGACCTCACTATCTTCCTTATGTTCCCTTGTTCATAGAGTCATTAGTCGAGCAGTAAAGGTGCATTTGCTGTATTTTGCTTATTCAAGTAGGTAGTTGTTTTGATTCTATATATATGCCAATTTGGGCTTGGTAACTAAAAGAATGGCGTGTTGAATATCATTAATTTTGCTAATTTATGCAGGTGGAGTCTGAGTGCTTTTAAACAAATTTCCTACATTGGTTAAGGGAGAAAGAAGAGGGGTTCCATGGTGCATTGGCTACCAATCCGAAGGCTGCACTAATTATATTTATTTTGCCAAGCAATCAAGAGTGCCACATAGGAGGAGCATAGCTACATCATTTCATTATGTAAGTATGTAGAGATCAATACCTTTAGTTTATAATCTATGTACCGCTTGTGTTAGGACATTAGTTGAGAAAGATGTTATGGTAAGCGTCCATTGTTATTGTAAGAGCATGGTTTATGGATGTAATGATTATATCTGTATGCTTTGTGTTCAGTAAGCTATTAAGGGTCATTTATTGTTTTGTTTATCACCACCATTGTTGGTGGTGCAAACGTCCAACATCATCGCTATATGTATGATGTGATTGGGATTAAAAGTGTATCACCACCGAATCATTTAGTAACCTGACACTGACTAAACAATCATCAAAGGCAGATCATGGCGCAAGGCGATGGTGACCATGACCTTTGTACTAACAGTTCATACATTGAAGCGACGGTGATGTTTACCTCCACATAGACATCTTAGCCATTGAAGCGACAGGGAACCTACACCACAGACAGTCGGGTCGAAGTATAATGCGACAGTGCTAGTGACCACTACACAGGTAGTTGATGTGCCCACACAACAGTGATGATAGCCTCCACGCCGGCAGATCATTTTCTAATGTGGCAGTGTTGAGATCCAACATAGTTGGTTCCTTGCCATCTGTGTGGCTTCGACTATCACTGTCTATTGCATACTGCCGAGGCCAAAATATGACTATGATGGGGGTTATGAACTGAACATGGTAGGTCTGAATGTAGTAGTGGAAGATGACACTGAAAGCCCTAGTTTAATTTTGGCTACTTGATGAAATCTATTTGGACTAACCCTTTGTCTAAGTGATGGATGAGTAGGGTGGTCCAAGTCCAAGGGTGGAGCAAGATGAAGTCCATGGTGATGGCGATGGACAAATGATGGATCAAGTGCTCCAACATGGAAAAGAAGAAAGAGAAAAACAAAAATAGTCTCAAGGCAAAGGTATAAATGATAGGGCCATTTTTGTTTCGCCAATCAAGACACCATAGAGGGTGTGATTGCATTTAGGATAGATAGTCGTACTATTAAGAGGGGTGATCTCATGGTTAATGCGGTTATCAAGTGCCACTACGTGAATTAACTCCATGCATTTGCATTAGGACCTAGTGAGTGCAAACATCCCTTGGAAAACATGTTTGTAAAATGCTAACTCACATACACAAGTGTTGGAAACACATTTGCACAAGGGATGAAAAGGAAGAAGAGAAGAGGGTCACTGTCATGACCGAACGCTAGCTTCAGAGGGACCGGACGCATTCGGTAGCATACCCTAGGCGTGGGTGGCCTGCTGGCTTCGACCAAACATTGGCTCGAGGGCACAATCAGAAGCACCTCTAGAACTGTTCAACATTAGGCATGTGGGGGTAGGTGATCGGACGCAAGGGACCAAATAGATCTAGTGGAGAATTTCCTGCTCTCTGTCTTGAAGAAATAATTCTTCGAACGCCGAGCAGAGTCCAGTCAAGGGGGACCGAACGTGTCCAGTCAATTATGAGCTGCTCAGGAGCTCTATGTTCATGTCGGACATTGGTAAGGCGAGTTTTGTCAGGCAACCAGACACTGAGGTGGTGCAAGCCATTTCAAATGGTCGAAGGATCACGCACTAACATGTGGCGCACCGGATGGCCAATGCGTAGTCAACCCAATGAATAGGCCAACGGGCATGTGTGACTTGTGGGCTCTATAAATAGGTATTGGCTAGCTCAAGCTCACTCTCTTGGATATTTTAGTCATTGATACATCCTTGTGAGCTAAGCCAAACACCTCCCACTCATCTCCTTCATTGATTGATCATCCAAGTGAGATTGGGAGTGATTCTAGTGCATTTGCTTAGAGTTTGAGTATCTAGTGGTTGTAGTGGTCGTGTGAGCTACGGGATTGCTTGTAACTCTTGGTGGTTGCCACCACCTAGATGGCTTGGAGCAGTGAAAAAGTCTTGGCATGAGTGGGTGATTGTTCGTGGCCATCTCCTAGTGATTTATGAGGGGTTCTTGAGCTTATTCCCCAGTGGAGCGCCAAAAGCACCTCTAGTGGATTGCTCATGATATTGAGCACCCTCATCTTGTGTAGGTTCTTGCGACGCCCATTTGTTGGGCTAGGCATGGTGCCTATTAGCTTATGAACCACCAAATGAATCGGCCATCATAACGAGGACATAGCTTACCGGCAAGCAAGTGAATCTCGAGATAACTTGTGTGTCAATTGGCTCTTTAGTTTTCACTTGGTATTCATCTATTGTCTCTTGCCACATTTGGTATAACATCTCTACCACTCCTTGCATTTACTTTCATATATACTTGTGTAGTGGTAGTTGTGGTAGCTAGTGTTTCCTTCTTGTGTAGTGTAGAAATAGTTAGCTAGCTAGTTTTCTTATTAGAAGTAATTAGTTCTTGCTAGCTCAATAGCTTAGAGAGTAGTGACAAAGCTTTTGTGTGCATAGAGATCATACTTACTACAATTGTGGATAGGTGGCTTTCAATGCTATTAGAGCTAGAGCAAAAAGCAAGTATAGCCATTTAGTTATCTAACCATTTGCTCTTTGAAGAGAATTTTTTATAGGCTATTCACCCCCCTCTAGCCATTTAGGACCTTTCAGACACCTAACCAAAAATCCATGGAAGAACAGCACCGCGAACGATAGTGGCAACGGACGACGGTGGTTGCAAGCCCTAAAACCTCCTTTCTCTCCCTTCGCCCTCTTCTCTTTTTCCCCATGGGGCAAAAAAAATGAAGACTCTCAGGAACAGAAGAAGACGCATGACGTCTCCTAGTTTGGACCAGGTATGTGGGTTTTTTTCTTCTTAAAACTAAGAATTAACATAACTCCATCCATAGTCCAATTAATGCGAATAATCAATCAAATGAAAAGTATTCGGCGAGCACTGCACATTGGTGGTCTCCATTTGTCCAAGTGAGCAATGGATCAAAAAGTAAAATTATGGTCTCTCCTTAAATCTGGTCGACCATCACTTAAAAACACTTGATTCGTATTAAAATTTATATTTATGGCATTCATTCTCGGGGTATTACAGTGATGCACCCTCTTTTGGATGTGTAATTTTGTAATGTTGATTATACTCCTTTCATTATATCTTCTATAAATTATATTCATTTTGTTTCTCATATATTTTTCTAGATCTAGTTCTTTCAAGCATTAATCATATCTTTTATAGTTGTGTCCAACTGCTTGGATCCAACTAATTGGCAAGGTGTAAAGATGGTTTAAATTGTCATTAAGGTTTTTTATTAGCATTTCTAATTATGATTTCCTTGTTTTTTGGTCCTGTTTTCTTCTTGTCAATTTGGTTTGTTAATTAATTTTTTACTTTGTTGTAATTTTTTGGATACAATGTTGTGTAGATGTGATTTGATCTACATATTATGTTTCATATTTACATATATCTCCTTAATTGTGTTGCCTTTTTTGTTATTGGTGTTGGCCCCTTTTGTTTGGGCCCTTTTACCTGCTTCTTAATTTAGGCCATTTCTTATAATATATGGTCCATTTCCTATTTGGGAATTTTTTCCACACGGGAAGTCCTGTAAGGTGCCATTGCAATTACTGCAGTTGTGGTTTCCTTCCTATTCTACCATGTGTAGTTAGTGCTCACTGTTTCCCATGTTCCTCTCTTGGTACCTGGTTGTAGTTATTTCTGGGTCCTGTTGACCCACTCCCTTTATGTCTAGCCATTTCGACTTCACACTGCCTCTATTTATTCACATCTCATTCTCTATCTCGTGTCCTCTATTCTTCCTCTGTTCCTTCTTCTTGGCTTTCCTCTAAGTAATGTTTTGTGGCTTGTCCTTGTTCATGTCCATTTCTTTCTTATTTTAGTTATTTTTAGTACCTTTATCTGATGTTTTTGTTTATGTCTACATGTTTATGTTCATTGATTCTATCCTTTTCTACATGTAGTCTATATTTTTATCATTTTAATCATTTGTTTTTAATATTTTTGTTCTTATTATTCCTGTGTAATGTTCTTGTATCTTGGCTTAAGTTTGTATTCAAATATGTTTTCATATTGGGTTATATTTCAAATCTTTCCTTTTTTAGGAGAAATTTTTGATTATTTGGTGTAAGAAAATATTTGAACTACAACCCAATATGAAAAAATATTTGAATACAAACTTAAGCCAAGATACAAGAACATTACACAGTAATAATAAGAACATAAATATTAAAAACAAATTATTAAAACAAGAAAAGATAGACAACATGTAGGATAGAAGCAATGAATAGGACGGAAACCATGACTGCAGTAATTGCAATGGCACCTTCTAGGACTTTACGCGTGGGGATGGACAAATAGGAAATGAGCCATATACTATAAGAAACGACACAAATTAAGGAGCAGGTAAAAGGGCCCAAACAAAGGGGCCAACACCAATAACCAGAAAGGCAACACAATCAAGGAGATATATGCAAATATGAAACATAATATATAGATCCAATCAGATCTACACAACATTGTATCCAAAAATCACAACAAAGTAAAAAATTAATTCATAAACCAAATTGACAAGAAGAAAACAAGCCCAAAAAAACAAGTAAAACATAATTAAAAAATGCTAATAAAAAACCTTGATGACAATTCAAACCACCATTACACCTTGCCAATTAGTTGGATCCAAGCAGTTGGACACAACTATAAAAGATATGACTAATGCTTGAAAGAAGAACTAGATCTAGAAAATATATGAGGAACAAAATGGATAGAATTACAGAACAAATAATGAAAGGAGTATAATCAACATTACAAAATTACACATCCAAAAGAGAAGGTGCACCACCTTAAAGTACTAACAAATATATGGAGCAAAATTTTAAATAATACCTAGAGGCAGCAAGCCAAGATTTCGCAACCTGCAAGGAATCACATCAAAAGTAAAGGATACACTATGTCAGCAAACAAATAAAAGCATATATACAACATGAAGGATACTCACCAACGCCACACATACACAACCTCCATTGAACTCAAATTCTATTTCCACACAGAATACAAGGAGGAGCACAAAAAAGGAAAAAACAACTAGAAAGATAACAATAACGACTGCATATACAAATTCTCAGCAAATAATACAAGGAATACACACTGATGATGCAAAAAGATCATCAACAAGCGCCTCCATCTCAACCACCACATGAACATCCAAACAACAGAGTAGAAATACAAGAAGAAAGAAATGGGGAGGAAAAAATAAAATCAGAACAAAAATAGCTGCATGTACAACTTCTAAACAAAAACTGAACGAAGTACTCACCGACGAAGACAAATCGACAACAAAAAAGACTCCGCCTCCGGCTACACCTCCACCTCCGCATACCAGAAGGATAGAAACAAATGTATGAGGCAAGAAGTTGGACACATGTAAATATTAGGAGGGCAATGCAAAAAAAAATATATAATTCATAGAGAACGCAAAAAAAAAAGTAAGAGCGGTGCATGAACCAATAATATCAAAATAAAAAAACAAAAGACATTCTGATTTTGCTTCATTGTGTTTTGATTTTCTGATTTTAGTTTAATGGATCTTTTTTGTAGGTTGCTGCTTCTTTTTCTGTTGATGAAGGGAAGTTGCTGACAAGTCCGTCACTAGATCAAGCTGACACTACCTGTGGTATGTAACTCTGATTGTAATTTTCTTACAATGTTGTTGTATTACGCTTTTGTTAGAATATACTATGGATGTTAATTTGATTATAGTTCACGAGATTTTAAGATGCACACTTTTTCTATTTGATTTTTTGTTATTGTTATTTATTTTTGCAATAGTAAATTATTCATTTTATTTAGTATGTTTTTTTTTAGATGGATCCTAGGCGTGACTTGTCCACCTTGAAAGAGAGGAATGTCCCTCAGTATGTCGAGGAGGTCTTTGGGTTGAAAGTTGGTGACCAGAATTGTTTTATGGCTATTAGAAGGTTTAGACATTCTGATGATCAAGTGATGGTCTCTGCTCATGCTTTCAAGGTCATTTATGGGAAACATTTTGTGAAGAATTTCAAATATTGTTATCATATATGAGGCCGATGATACTGTTTATGTTACTGCTCATGAGGATCATTTTGCTGGGTACTATTGTGCTTGGAAAGTTAGAGTTGGTCAAGAACTTATGGCAGTTTGCAATGTTACAAGTATTTTGCTAAGGAAGTACTCTTTCAGTGCTTTCTTTGCTATTCCTGTAAGGATCAAGGTATGTTTCTTATTTTAGTTTTGCTTTTTTTTATACTAGGTAGCGTGCCCGTGTGTTGCTACAGAATAACTAACAATTTATACTAAAAACACACGGATCGCACGACAAGATAACAATACTGTTAAATTAAATACCAACGTTAAAGTGACATCTAATCCAAAAAGCAAAGTTTATGAATTTAACACAGTCACAGAGTGCGCGGCGTCGTAGGCTCACAAACTCTAGAGCTTCCAGAGATTGAGTCGAATCCAACCTAGAGCCTCGGAACCTGCATCTTTTTCTAGACGGGCTTCACTTCGAATGCGCCAGTAGCAATATCAACGATCTCCAGTCGATGGACCAAGTCGTATGGATCCCCATACAATGGCTCAGACATGTAGATTTTGTTCTCCTTGTACTTGGATACACTTGTTCCGCTGAAGCTTTCATTGAAATGTTTAGACATGAACAGTGTCTGATCATCGATGTCCCTCACCCTGGACCACTCCGGCGTACGGTCGTGGAGGTTGCACTTGTAGATCACGCTGCTGTAGATGAAGCTCTGTGTCTCGTGGAACGTGCTCACCATGGCACCCATAATATGTGCAGCTCACCGTTTGATTCTAGGTAGCTGCGGTGGCAGAGCCCCGCAAGTGGCGATAGCGATGGCAGCAGTGTCACAGTTGGAGTAGCACCGGCGGCGTTGCTGCTGCAGACGGAGATTTCTCCAGTGCAGTCGATCACCAAGAACTTGTCTTGGCAGTGGACGATGGACCCCATAGAGAACTCCAATTTGGTGTCGAGCAACGTCCATACGCTGTCGACTCCAACCCGGCAGAACGCGACCTCCGTGGAGCACCCAAGCATGGCCATGGCCATGCACTCACGGCCGATGGCATCAGGCGGCGCCGAGAGTACGATCTCACGGAAGAACACATCCCTCATATCTTCTAGCTTGATAGCTCTGCCTGCGGCATCCACATCCCCGTAGTCGTTGGTGGGATGGAGGGCCCACCGACCGTAGACCCTAGACACGCGTTTTGATGAGGACGCCACCACGACGTGTTCGCTTGCTGGCGGGAGCTCAACGTGGGGGGCATGGGCACCGGCGAATGGATTCAGCAGCGTCACGGACACCGCCTCGTCCATGAGCGCCAGCCACCCACACAAGGAGCCACACGCCACCTTATGTTGGGCAGCGTCTTGGACAAGACCTTCTTCTTCGGGACACAGTAGAAGCCTACGCGGTCCAAGTCGAGGTCAAACGGGAGCAGTAGGAGTGGCCCAAAGGTCGCGAACAGGACGGCGGCGCGCCATGGGGAGCAAGCGGATCGGAAGGACGTCGCGTCGTGGTCTGACACGAGACGCTGCCCGATGGACTCAAGGAGATCCTCTGGCAGTCCAGATCTCTAGTCAGGGAGAGGTAGAGACCTTCTCTTCGGATTGGGAGGCTGAGCCATGGAAGACAGATGACATCAACTATGGTTCACGTAAGAAACAGCAAGCGAGGGTGATGGAACACGTGAGTGTGAAACCAAATGAAAGGAGGAAAAAGTTGTCCCTTTTGCAAATGCAAAGAGGGGAAGTAATTAAATGTTGGCAGATTTAGCAAGGTTCTAAAAAATGCAAAGAGGTTCCTTTTGTCTTAATTCTCTTTCCTTCTGTGTTAATTCTCTTTCCTTTTGCTCGTTGCCATATATGCTGGTGCATGCAAACATGCAATGTGTATATGGATAGCACAATAATTTTCTACTTCCTATTTTGTCATGATTCCTCTATCACATGACAGGCAATATTCAATCAAGGAGATGTCGTGGGATCGCAGATTTGGCAAGGTTCTCAGAAATGCAAAGAGGTTCCTTTGTCTTAATTCTCTTTCCTTCTGTGTTAATTCTCTTTCCTTTTGCTCGTTGTCATGTATGCTGGTGCATGCAAACATGCAATGTGTATATGGATAGCACAATAATTTTCTACTTCCTATTTTGCCGTGATTCCCCTATCACATGACAGGCAATATTCAATCAAGGAGATGTCGTGGGATCGTAGGCGTGGGCAGACGGACGAACCAAAACAAATGTCGCACCAAAAAATGTCCACACTTTGTTCTTTTTAGTTGTAGGAGATTAGAGATGCAGTTAATTTTTTCTAATATTTTATCTTTTAGTTTAGATGATGTCACCTTGTTGTTGTGTCTTTGTCTTGTTTTACTATGTTCCAGTACCGTCTAGGTAGGTTTGCCTTAGTATGGAGTGTCAATCGTTCAAGCTTCATTGAAAAATTGTGTCAAGTAGTAGCCTGATGCCTATGTTTTGTGGTTTGATTAATTATATGATTCATTTACAGTTGAAATTTATATAAGTTATGGCAATTTGTTTGGTGTAATTTGTATGTAATATAAGTGTAAGTTGAGACTAAAAAGATTGTACTTTTGTTATAGGGTGCTTTTTTAGCAGCGACAAGTTTTACTAAATTAAGTTGTATTCTCTATGTTGTAATATAGTTTGCTGCTCCCCCTCTCCAGTCTTTTGCTGCAGCATAGTTTGCCATTTTGGTTAGCTTCTTGCTTGTCCTGTTGAGTTATGGCAATAGGCCATTTCCTTCTTTGTACTAGGTGTACATTTAGATGTGGCAATAGGCCTCTAGTAGTAGTTGGCTTTTTAGTAGTTAAGTTTATCCTTTTTGTCTTTCCTATTTAATTTTGTTCTATTAGTATTAGTAATCCTTTTTTATTTATCTAGGTTGTTTCTCTAAAAAATTCAATAGCTCCTGATGCTGTTGTTCCATTCACTTTAGACAATGAAGTTGTTTCATTGTTTATTGTTGAACAATTGGATCTAGTTGTTGGACAACAAACTCCCCTTCTCACTGCTAAGGGCTTGAGTAGTGTTGATAAGGTTAAACTTGTTGCTCGAACTGTTAGGTAGAATCGTGGCATCGAATTTCTGTCTATCTACAAGTTTGCCTTAGATTCAAAAAATGGCAGTCTATGTTTTGGCGATTAATGAAGAAGATGCTAATCTGATGGCTGGGCATTCATTTGAGGTGGCAGGTGAAAGAATGCCTTTCTACCGTGTTCTCAACATCAATCTTCGACCTCAACAAGAAGACGTCTACCCGAGTGTTAATGTTGATAGGATTTTGGGTCTTTTACCTTGTCTGGTATGATGTGCTCATGATAACCTCAAGAAGACATCTACAAGTTATGCTTTCTGGAAGCTGTGTTGGACCAGTTGCTTTGGCCTTTAGGCTAGTGGTTTAATTATAATACTATATGTTATTGTAATATTTGAAATGCTACCTTTTTCTTTTAACTTGGAACCTTCATGTTTTAATGTGTATGTGAATTGTGTTTGTGATGGTCTCTAATATATATTAGTGCGTTGTGTCATGTTTTCTTCATCTGTATGGATATATGTTAGCCTATGGTCTCGAAGACCAAGACTGCAGAAGATCATCAATCTGATATAATGCCTATGTATGGAGGCTCTGACTTACAAATTTGTGGTACTGCTCTACTCCTTCATGACCTCAATTTGCTTACTCTTTTGTTGACATAGCGTCTTCTCTACATTTGGTGTAAGTCCTTGTAAGTTTGAAATGTTGGCTCCCTTTTTTGGTAAGAGAGTTGCTAGAAATGCAGCGGGGTGAGGCAAAGGTTGATATTGACATTGAATAGGTAATTTTCTATCTATATATTGTTTGGTTCTATGTTCTATTGCTAATGTACTTCTAATGCATCTAAGGGACTAAAGATGGTGTGTGTGTGTGTGTCTATTTTTCAGTTGTATTGCTTGACTCTAATATTAGGATTTTTGTCATTTTTATGGAACATATATTTTCTACAGCTAGTACTTGTAAGAAGTATTAGTCCTTTTCTTGTGGCTAGCTGTTTGTCTCCAACTAGTTGGCAAGGACTAAAGATGGTCTAAAGCTTATATTTTGTTGTACTTATTCAACTGTCATTCTGGTTTATTTGATTTCCGGTTTTCCATTTTGGATTATGTGTATGGTGTTTCTGATATTGCTTTCTTCTTGTTAAATGTAGTAGAAAAAACTATATCTAGTAAGAAAGAATGGCCCCACCTGACAAATGCACTTAATTAATTTACTATTATGTTACTATGGATTAATTTTGTACTTACACTAGAGTTCAACTACACTTACAGTGGTCAATCAGGTGTAATTCCTAGGTATCATTGATGTAACTAGTACTAAGTGCAAAAAGTTTATTAGCCTCATGTTTGGCTAATATTTTGAAAGGACTATGTTTGCTATGTTGTATTTTTATTGAGGCAATGCCTTCAAAACCTCTTTAGTTTCAATTATATTTTTTATTTTGATTTGTTTGTTTGATGCAATGCTCTCATAATCTTTCTGGTTTTTTCATTCCATAGAAAATTTCTATTTTTTGTTTTCCATTTTTTTTAATTTGATATGTTTTGGATACACTGCCCTCAGAAAAAAAAATTAGTATTTGCAATTCATAGAAAATTTCTGTTTTTGGAATTTCTTTATTTTGATTTTTTGTTAGAGGAAATGGCCTTAGAATCTTTTTTATTTTCCAAACTATAGAATTTTTTTGTTTTTTTTCTTATTTATTTTTATGTCAATTTCTCATGCTTTGATTATTTGTTCATTTGTTACATTCTTTATCTTTTTCCATCGTGATATATTGGTTCCAAATGTTCTTCTCCCTCAGTTTGTTTGGAGGCTCTCGCTTTCAAATCTGATGTACTGTTGTACTGCTTCATCATCTCAATTATCCCACTCTTCTTTGCTGACATATTGTTTCCTATTCATTTGGTCTAATACTTTGTTGGTTCTGAAATATTGGTACTTTCCTATATTTTTGTTGGTACTTTCCTATATTTGTTGGTACTTAAGGTAATTCAAGCTTTACTTTTTATTTGAATTTTTTTATGGTTTTATAACACTCCATTTGTTACCCATTGCTTTTATGTTTTTTTTTTGTCTATTTCTCAGTATTATCATCTTGTCACTAATAGTAGTGATTTTGTATTAATGCACTTAGATCAATAAGAAGGTATGGCCACTCATGATAATGCACTTACAAATTTAGTATCATGTTACTATGAATTAATTTTGTACTCACACTAGAGTTCAACTACATTTACAGTGGTCAGGTGTAGTTCAAAGGCATTATTGATGTATCTAATACTAGACTTCAATTATTCTTACAGTTTGTTAATCAGGTGTGTTTGCTAGGTACTACTGATGTATCTAATACTAATTGAAAAAAGTTTATTAGGGTCATTGTTGGCTCATTATTAATCAGCTGTGTTTGCTAGGTATTGCATTATTTGTTTTTGAGTTTTTATCATTTGTTTTGAGTCCAATTTCTCATGGTTTTGATTTCAATTTTTGCTCATTATTCTGTGTAATCTTTATGCTTTGATTTCTTCTGACTTAATTGAGAATTTTCATAGAATTACTTGATCTTATGTGCTTTAACTATTGTGTTTGAAGTTGGACGGAGGTGTTGCATAATCTTTATGGAATTTGCAGAAAAGGATTCTTAACTTTTGCTGAGTTGCGGATCACAAGGGAGAAACTCTTGGAAAAGAGTTGAAGAATGTTTGCTGGAGTGGGGTATTGATTGCATATTCACAATCACAGTTGATAATGTAACTTCTAATGACAAAATGATTAAGTACTTGAAGGGTGTGTGCAAAGATTGGAAAGGAGTTGTGTTAAAGCATAAATTCCTTCTGATTTTAAGTCATGTTGCACTCGAATTCTATTTCTATTAATTGAGTGATTTGTCCTTTAGGATTACCCGTTTGACCATAGGGCCTCAATCACTCATATTTTGTTTTTTGTTACATTTGTGTGACGAGTAGCGTGCCCGTGCTAATGCTACAGCGGCATTCAGACATGCAAATTAAAGCAACCAAAATATAAAATCTATTAAGACTTAACCATTACAAAGATTTCGTATTGGGAAACAAACAAATCCAACTATGAAAAGGATTCAATAATACTGAAGAAAATGGGAAACAAAATAGATTTATAGGCATAATAATCCACATAAATCAAAGAAAGACTGTTACTTGCTTGGTTGACAGTTAAACGCAGGACATTGGCATATTCCGGAAGCATGGCTACCAAAAGAGCTTACAGACTGGCCTCCTCCCACAGATGCATAGCCGCCATATCCGTATCTTCATCCAGCAGGTGTTCTATCTAGTTTATCCGTAGATGAGCTTTGAGGACACGGACAAAACACGAGCCTCTTCCTCTCCTGCACACACAAACCGATAGAAGTCAATCACCTTGTTCGCTTTTTGATTTCAGTTAGCCCAAACTAGTCAGCCAACAGTGTTTTTCTCTCACAACAAACCAGCACCAGCCAGCCCAAACCAGTCCAGAAACCAATCAGTGAACATGCCGAATGTTCAATGACTTAGGCCATCCCAATTTTTCTTATATTATAAACTGCAATAAGTATTTCCAAGATCCATAAGCAAGAAGCCCCGTTCGCTTCGCTAAAAAAACAAACCGAAATATTGTTCCAACTGATTTGTCGTGAGAGAAAAATACTGTTCCAGCTGAAAAACAGGCTGAAAGAGACGGATTATAAGAGAAACGAACAGAGCCAATCGGTAGTTAGGCGCTATACTATTCTTCCTTTTCTGAAATGCTATCCCTTTTCCGAATGTATCAATGTTAGTAGTTACCTTATCTAAATTTCCCGTTTTTCAGAAAGTAGCAGGGCTGCAACCCCTCATCATATGCTCATGTTCCATAGCCATCATGAAAAAAAAAATATAGCTTAAGATTAGCTGCATTAGAATTCCTTTTTCGTAACAGGTGCATCAGAAAATCCATCTTGGCATTAACGAGGCTTTGAATCATATAGGCGTATGCATACACTGTAACATTAGATTTACTCTCAGGAATCAAGAAAACAAAGTAATCAACTTGCTGTTTGATATGCCGAATCCAGGGAAAATCCTACCAGGATAGCAGCAAAATGGCAGCATTCGACCTTACAGGGAAATCAACCAAACCTGCTAGAAGTCAGCAATTCACCGACACAGCAAGGATATTCATATTCATCACCAAAGAAAGGAAACACATAGGATAGAATCCTGAAAGATACAGGCCAGAAACACCTTTCTACGTCTCCCCTCGCTGGATCTGGAACCGAACACAGCATCGCCGCTCCAACGCCACAGCAGTTCGCCATGGCCGTCAGCTTGGCCTCACCGTCGTTCTTCAGGGTGCCGCGGGGGATGCAGTTAAACGTCTTCCTGGCCGGGCCGGCGTCGCGGGGCTTCGCCGCCCTGGCGCATCGGCGCGTTGCCTATTCCGGCCGGCCGACGGTGCGACACGTCACGGCGGATCTGGGGTTGCCGGTCGGCGGCGCAGGGAGTTGCGCAGCCGCTTCAGAACCCCGACGCGACCTCGCCTAGCCCACTGTGGCCTCGCCCAGCTCGTTGTGTGCGTTGACGAAGCACCGGTGCGATCGCGGCAGGGGGCGACGGGGCCTGGCGAGCGCGAGCGGTACCGGCGATCGGGCGCGCGAGTCTCGAGCGTGAATAGTGGCGTCGCGCGGCAGGCTGCATGAGTGATCAGAGAGGACAGATCAGTCGAGTTCCAAATAGACAGATCCATTAATTTTGGTGAGAAAGCTGAGGTTACGCGTCTGCAGCATTAGTCTGCGCTTGGGCCGTAATTAACGAGTTACATTAAGACCCAAATGCGCCTAGAGTGGGCCTGTCGGCCGGAATTCGCGCGGGCTCAATTGGAAGTGGACCAGGAAGCTTCCGTGATTACTTGTTGCTACCATAAGAAGATAAGCTGGGGTGAAAGATGGGCCGAGCTGGTCTCAGAAGGAAATATAAGCCCGGGAAATCAAGGGCAGCGAGCAACTCGAATGCACAGGCCGACAAGGTGATAAAAATGCGCACTTCACATTTCGACCCTTGCACCATGGCAGAAGAAGTGCACAGACGATCATTTCTTCCGGACTTTCATGGTGCTTGTGATTTCAAGCTTCCTCTGCTGGACGACGAGTGTAAGAATTAGCCCCCGGTGCTTCCCAGCGTTGTTTGACATCGGGTCGATCAGTGAGCTGAACTAGTGCGATTTTGTTGTGGAGCAGCTAAGGAAGTCTGTTAGATGAAAAGGCAGAAAGAACAGTGTGACGGGCTGCCTTTTCTATCTCGTGGTGAGCACTCTTCTGCAAGAATTATACGGGGGGAACCAGCATTTGCCATTTCTCCTCTCTGACTTAGTTTTACCATTTTGCTGTAGGTTCTGCATCTAGAGCATTCGCTTGATACCGGTGACACGCGAATTTCCCGATGGAACACCACGGATTTCTGGTCGACAAAGTCCTTGAGATGGACACGAAGAAAAATGGCTCGTTTGGAAAATGATTGGTGAGTTTTTCTGTATCACGACTCCTCAGAAAGGGGTATGGTTTTTTATTGGAATGGTTGTGTTAGAATAATCTATTGTTTTCTTGTGTGAACACATAGCAAGGGAAGATGGTGCCGAAAAGACCCCCTGTTGTGGTACTATAGCCGCTGCAGAGGAAGGCGTCGAACGGCTCACCTGCCACACTATAGCCACGTGCAGAGACAGGCGCAGAAGTCAGTCCTGCTGTGTTATCTAGTTACTGTTGCAGCATGTGCGCTGTACTAGGACTAAATGAATAGAGTTGTATAAATAAACTACCACGGCAACTCAGTAAAGAGAGTTCAGATTTGCCATCTTCCATACAGGGCTTCGCCCAACGCTGGTGTCTTCTACTGTGTGTATGCTCTGTTCTCCCTCTTCTTCAACCTCTAGCCATAGTGTGTGGGGACAGACAACGCTTGTTCATGGTCGGCTTAGCTAGTGGGTGCTCAGCAACACAAACGTGTAATCGACAAGACTGGTGAGTGGTTCACTCACCTGAGCTGGTGATCCTATAGGCTAACAAGTGGTATCAAAGCCGTACAAACGCCGTCGCTGGACTAACCGCTGGCGATGACGGGCGGTTCGAAAGTGGGCGACAGCAGTGGCACTGCTGTGGCTGCCCAGCCACGACTAGAGATCGTTGTTCGCACGGTGCGAGAGGTCAGCGGCACCAGTTGGCCGATGCTAACTCGTACCAACTATGGAGAGTTGTCGGTGACCATGAAGGTCAATCTCTAAGCCCGACGGCTCTGGAATGCTGTTGACAAGGGCACCGACAATGAGAAAGATGACATGTCAGCGTTGGAGGTTATCCTCGCTGCTGTACCGACGGAGTACATGGAGCCGTTGGGGACGAAGGACTCTACTAAGGAGGCGTGGGAGGCTATTGCGGTAATGCACGTCGGTTCCGACCGCGCAAAGAAGGCAACGGCCCAGCTTCTGAAGCAGGAGTACGCCAACCTCAAGTTCAAGAATGGTGAAACGGTGGAGGACTTCTCTCTTCGCCTGCAGACGCTCATCAGCAAGCTGAAGAGCCACGGCGTCACCATCGATGAAGAGGAGACAGTCTCCAAGTACCTCCACTTCGTGCCGGCAAAGTACATTCAGATCGCTCTCTCCATAGAGACGATGTTGGACTTGTCCACCCTCACCATTGAGGATGTGATAGGCCGTCTACGGGCAGTGGACGAGCACCTGGAGTAGGCAACAGCAACGAAGGACAGCGGCAACTGCTGCTGACAGAAGAGGAGTGGGCTGTTTGGAGGAATACCGAAAAGGCAACCTCCTCCAGCCATGGTGGCGATGGCAAGCATCGCAGCAAGGCTTCTTCAGAGAAGAAGAAGCACGTCGACCCTAACTCTTGTTGGCGCTGCGGGAAGATGGGCCATTGGGCACGGGAGTGCCCAAATCACAAATAGGAAAATAAGGCTGAGGTTCATCTGGCGCAAGCTGATGATGAAGATGAGGCCACTATCCTGATGGCGATGTTCTGTGCACTGCACGACGTCGAGGTCGAGGAGAAGGAAGAGGCGACGACGGTGGAAGGACCTAGGAAAGCCCTAAAGACTGTCAACCTCGACGAACCACGCACCTAAGTCCACCTTGGACGTGTGGGCGCCGACCAGGAGCAGAGGTGGTATCTAGACTCTGGTGCTAGTAACCACATGACGGGCTTCAAGGCATCCTTCTCCGAGCACGACGACCATGTTACCGGTACGGTGAAGTTTGGTGACGGCTCAAGGGTGGCTATCCAAGGGTGCGGCACCATCATCTTCAGGTACCAGAACGGGGAGCACCACGCACTAACGAATGTATATTACATCCCGCAGCTGCGTTCCAGTATCATCAGCATTGGTCAGCTAGATGAGAGCGGTAGCGAGGTACTGATCAAGGACGGAGTCCTTAGAATTAGGGACCGGGAGCAGCGACTTCTCGCTAAGGTAAAAAGGTCCCTGAACTAGTTGTACCTGCTCGAGCTAAAGATAGGGCAGTCGGTGTGCCTGGCGACAAGGCACACCGAGGAACCGTGGATGTGGGATGCCCGGTTCGGACATCTCAGCTTCGACGCAATTGGTCGGCTGGAGAAGATGGTCCGAGGGCTACCCCACATCAAGCACGGAGGTAAGCTGTGTGACACCTGCCTGGCTGGGAAGTAGAGGAGGCTATCATTCCCAGGTATCGTGCGAAGGATGCTCTTGAGCTCGTCCATGGCGACCTCTATGGGCCGATCACGCCAGCTACAAATGGTGGTCGACGGTACTACCTCCTACTCGTGGATGATTGCAGTCGCTACATGTGGCTGCAACTCCTAGAGAGGAAGGACGAAGCGATGGCGACGATCAAGAAGTTCAAGATGTGCGCGGAGGCTGAGGGCGACAAGAAGCTCTACGTGCTGAGGACTGATCGCGGCAGCGAATTCACTTCGGTGGAGTTCACTGCATACTACGCGGATCAGGGTGTGGTGCGACACCACACCACGCCATACTCACCACAGCAGAATGGCGTGGTAGAGCGATGAAACCAGACGGTGGTCAGCATGGCTCGATCTATGATGAAGGCCAAAGGCATGCCGGCAAGGTTCTAGGGTGAAGCGGTGACCACGGCGGTGTTCAACCTGAACTGCGCTCCGGCCAAGGTCCTGATGGGCAAGACACCGTTCGAAGCTTGGTTTGGGCGGAAGCTGAGCGTGTCCCTCCTCCAGACAATCGGCTGCATCGGCCATGTCAGGAAGACAAAGTCAAACCTCACCAAGCTGGAGGACAGGAGCACACCGATGGTGTTCCTAGGCTACACGGAGGATACCAAGGCGTACCGGCTCTATGACCCATGTAGAGACAAGGTGCTTGTCTCGCACGACATCGTGTTTGACGAGAAAGCGGCTTGGGACTGGACCAGTCCGAGCATGGGGAAGCGGTGGCTTCACTAGCACCTTCATCGTCAAGCACCTGGTCATCCACAGTGGTGGAGACACTAGGGAAGAGATGCCAAACACTCCAGCGGTAGAGCCGAGCACTCCTAGAGCAGTGCCGAGCACTCGGGAAAGGATGCCAAGCACTCCGGGAGGAGTGCTGAGCACTCTTGGAGGGATGCCGAGCACGCCAAAAGTGGCACTAGGAGGTTCTGCAGTGGTGACGACCACTCTAGGACAGGTGTCGAGCACTCCCGTGGCGGAGCCAAGAGGTCTTCCAGTGGTGCCAACCACTCCAAGACTGAGGCTAGGCACTCCTACAGTGGTGCCGAGCACTGCAGGAGTAGTGACGAGTTGTCCAGAAGTAGTGCCGAGCGCTGCAACTAGGGTGCCGAGCACTCCGGCGGAACATGGAACTCCATCGACGCCGATCGAATTCACCTCACCTCCAAATAACATCACTGAGTTCGTGGATGCCTTCCACGAAGGTGAGGAGGTGCGGTTCCATAGGCTGGACAACATCGTCGGCGGCATAGGACCCTTAGGACTGGCTGGTCGACTGCTCAATGACGCAGAGCTGCTGCTCGTCAGTGCAGAGGAACCACCCACATTCGCGCTGGCCGAGTGCGATGGAAACTGGCGATGGGCGGTGCTGGAGGGGATGAAGGTGATCGAGAAAAACAAGACGTGGCAGCTCATCGATCTACCTCTAGGATGCTGTCCGATCAGTCTAAAGTGGGTGTACAATGTCAAGCGGGATGAGCTCGGCGCCATTGTCAAGCACAAGGCGAGCCTCATCGCCCGAGGCTTTGTTCAGCGCGAGAACATAGACTTCGAGGAGGTCTTTACGCCAGTAGCGCGTATGGAGTCGATCTGTTTGCTACTAGCCTTGGCAGCAGCAAAGGACTGGCACGTCCATCACTTAGACGTTAAATCAACCTTCCTAAATGGTGAGCTGGCAGAGACGGTCTTCGTCAGGCAACCTCTAGGTTTCACCATCAAGGGAGAGGAGCACATGGTGCTCCGACTGCGCGAGGCGCTCTACGGGCTGCGGCAGGCCCCACGAGCATGGAATGCCAAGCTTGACGCCACGCTGGGCGAGCTTGGGTTTCAGCGGTGCGCAACCGAGCACGCGCTTTACACGCAGCGACAGGGGAAGGAGAAGCTCGTCGTCGGCGTGTATGTGGATGACTTAATCGTCACCGACGCGCGCACGGAGGACATCAATAGCCTCAAGCGCGAGATGGCGGTTCATTTTCGAATGAGCGATCTCGGCGCACTCTCCTACTACCTCATCATCGCGGTGAGATAGGGGATGGAGGAACTCATGCTCGATCAGAGCACGTATGCCTCCAAGCTGTTGGAGTGGAGCGGCATGGTTGAGTACAAGCCATGCGTGACTCCAATGGAGGAGCGGCTGAAGCTGACGAAGACCTGGACCACGACGAAGGTGGATGCAACACTCTACCGGAGCATCGTCGGTGGTCTGCACTACCTAGCCCATATGAGGCCAGACATTGCATTTGTCGTGGGCTACGTCAGTCGCTTCATGGAGGATCCCAGAGAGGATCACTGGGCTACGGTGAAGCGGCTACTGCGCTACGTCAAGGGGACGGTAGATCAAGGGATCATCTTTACCAAGACCGGCGGAAGTAGGATGCAGCTCACTGTGTTCAGCGACGCAGACATGGCTGGGGACATCGATGGACGACGGAGCACCTCTGGCGTGCTCGTCTTCCTTGGGTCGGCCCCAATTTCATGGCTATCGCTGAAACAGAAGGTGGTGGCGCTATCTATGTGCGAGGCAGAGTACGTAGCAGCGGCCACAGCGGCGTGCCAAGTTGTGTGGCTGCGCCGGCTGCTGGACGAGTTGATCGGCGTGGAAGCTCACCCACCAGCACTGATGGTGGACAACCAGGCCGCCATCACCCTCGCGAAGAATCCGGTTCTGCACGACCGAAGCAAACACATCGACGTAAAATTCCACTTCCTCAGGGACTATGTCGATTAAGGACAGATCGTCATCGAGTTCGTTGAAACTGGTCGGCAACTCGCGGACGTCCTCACCAAGCCGCTCGGACGTCTTCGACTCACGGAGCTGAAGGAGATGATAGGCATGGAGGGGGTACAAGGGATAGCAGTAGGATTAGGGAAAGAATTGTTAAAATAATCTACTGTTTTCTTGTGTGAACACATAGTAAGGGAAGGCGACGCCGAAAAGACCCCCTGCTGTGGTACTGTAGCCGCTGCAGAGGCAGGCGCCGAAAGGCTCACCTGCCACACTATAGCCACATGTAGGGACAGGCGCAGAAGTCAGTCCTGCTGTGTTATATAGTTACTGTTGCAGCATGTGCTCTGTACTATGACTAGATGGATAGAGTTGTATAAATAGACTACCACGATAACTCAGTAAAGAGAGTTCAGATTTGCCATCTCCCATACAGAGCATCGGGCAACGCTAGTGTCTTCTGTTCTCCCTCTTCTTCAACCTATAGCCGTAGTGTGTGGGGACGGACAATGTTTGTTCGTGGTCGACTTAGCTAGTGGGTGCTCGGCAACACTAGCGAGTGCTCGGTAAGACTGATGAGTGATTCACTCACCTAAGTCAGTGATCCTGTGGGCTAAGTGTTATGAATTCATGACCCTCCTTGCTGTTTGCTTCAAATATTACAACCAGTTGAAAAAAAGAGCAGCTGATAACATAAACTACAGGGGTGCATCAAACGCACCCGCCATTCCGCAATCCCCAAAATAGCAAGTTTTGTGTCAGCAAATGTTTCTGCTAATAATGTGGAGAAGAATGAGAACCGAGGGATGCGAGGCTTGCTCCCAGAAGATAGTTCTGAGCTGCCAAACGAGGACAAGAAGACACATCTGCTGACGACTACAACAGAGTTAAAAGTTCTGTAGATGGAGGTAGCACGGGCGACTGCTCTGAGGATGATCCTGACTGCTGGGAACAAGACGAGTTCAGTAGCAGACAGCAGAAACGTAGCAAGACAATATATGGGAAGTTGGAGACGGAGTGACCAAATCTGGACAGGGAGCGGGCTAAGGTTCAGGCCATGACTTGTTAGATTTTCCGAAGGAGACTCAAGAAACACGGAATGGGCGTAATGAAGAGCATTCAAATCTTTCAAAACGAGCATCGACCGGTGTTGATGGGGATGCGCCGAATGCAAGGAGCACACGCCAGAAAACTGGTGAAAACAGTGGTGCCATTTTGGAGAAGACGGCGATAAGGCGATTCAGCCTACCAGCATCCCGCTTCATAGCGAAGGGAGACCGTCTAGTTCAGGCCTGAAAGCAGATTTTCAGAGCTCTGGAAGATGTCCTGGATACATACATATACAGCACTCTCAGTCTAGAATTTTGACCATGTCCGTTCAAGCAGCAATCTGGACCCTAGGCGAGCAGAACCGGACGGTGACTTTACCGTGTGCTATAGAAACAGTGACCGTGTGCTATAGAAACAGTGACTTTACCGTGTGCTACAGGCACTGGGCAAACAAAAAAAACACTCGGCAAAGGCTTTGTCAAGTATAACACTAGGCAACAGCACACGGCATCTATAGATGCACGGAGCACCAGGCAAGTTTGTCTGAAGTTGAACCAAACAGCCCCCAAAATTTCCTGGAATCAAAATAGCATGGAGGAGAAGAAACGGTGGTTTGTGGTCAAGCGTGCGTCGTGACCAACCACCGAAGAACCCTGACGAGAAACTGGAACCACACGCAATTTACAAAGCAAGAAACCCTGCAGCCTGCCAGCTTCCTCTACGATTTTGGATTGTGCTGACTTCTGAACAACTGCAGCAACAGCAGAGTGGCATCACATACCCAGCTTGGTGTCTCCCTGCAGTGTCTGCGTGCAGATTTGTCTCTTCTTCCAGAAGAAGTCTGAGAAAGAGAATTTTTTTAATTTTAACACTTTTTAAAAACTAATTTTAAATCTAATACGGTCGATTTTTTTTTAAAAAAAAACTAACACTTTTGGCCGCGCCTATTGCCCTGGCGCGGCCAAATGCCTGTGCCGCGTCATACATGGTGGCGCGGCAGAGGGCTGACGTGGCGGCGACCGGAATCGCTGACCGCTGACGGGGCAGGGCCTTCCGCGCCACCGATCTTGGCGCGGCACTGCCGTGCCCTGATCCGTGGCGCGGCACAGCCGAATAAATATCGCGAGCGAGCCCCCCGCCCACACGCACCCCTGCTCGCCCGCACGCTGCTAGCCCGCCCACCGCCAGCCGCCCGCCCGCGCATGCGCCGGCCGCGCCACAAACGCCGGCGCGTCAAGGCCGCCCGCTCCTAAAGTACCTCCCTCTCGATTTCATGTTATTTTGATTATTATTGTTTTAGGATAATTAGTGATTTAGAATAATTAGTAATATAGGATAGTTAGGGTTTTAAGATTCTTATTGATTTATGATAGTCAGTGATTTATGATAGTTAGGTTAGTGAATTTGTTTGTGATTTACGTAGGTAGTTTTTAGGTTTGAGGTTAGGATTTTAGGTTTAGTGATTGATTAGGTATTTATTATTTAGCTTATAATTAGTTATTTCGTTAGGGATTTTGGGTATAGATACTAGTTTACAAATGTCGGTACTTACTAGTGCGTGATACGTTGATTTTGATGACTTCATGAAGTTTCGTCAAATGCTTATATTCCTAGTGAAGTTGTTTATGTTACTAGTGCGTGATATGTCTGTTAATTTTACTTTGAATATATACATGTGCTTTCATATTGCATAACAAGTAGTTCAAATTTTGCAATGCTACATAATGTTAATTTGAATTTTGTTAATTTGAATACTGTAATGCTTTGTTTCTCAATTTATAAAAGGATGCCTCCCACGCAGTACTCGTTGTACCCCATTCTTGAGGTGGAGTACGACGACCAACACCGAGCGCACATCTTGAGTGACAACAACGCAGAGGTGGCCTTGCCTCCTTTGAGGCCCCGCACGCAAACTAGGGCGCACCAGTGGGACGAGCGTTATGCGCCGTACATATGGCGTGCCAGCTTCCTCGAGCTTGTCCGTGTTGTCAACCACGGTCTTCCGCCCCTTGACCCAGCACTACTTACTGCAGCTGTAGACAGGTGCGAGTGTATTCTTTATACGTAAACTTTCTTGTAACAAATTTGAGGCAACTAACAGTCGTTCTATTCTTATAACAGGTGGAGGCCTGAGACTCACACATCCACCTACCTTGTGGCGAGATGACCTTGACCATGCAGGACGTGAAGGCTATTTTTGGCCTTCGGTTGAGGGGGGCTTACAGTGACAGGGATAGTTGACAACGATCACTAGAGGGAGCTGGTGGCTCAGTTTACTGGCTTTCTTTCACCGGACGACGAGGCTTTCAAGAAAAATAAGTGAGTAATTCAAGCCTATTTAATACTTGCATTGCTTTCCTGCAGCCATCGGGTCTCATTTTCTTTAGTCAATTTTAGGAAAAGTTCTGGTGTTTCGTCGTCCTGGATCACAGAGTGCTTTGATTACTTGGACCCATAGGCTAAGGAGGCTCTGATTGACAGGTTCGCTCGAGTGTGGCTCTGGCACTTTCTTGGAGCTCTCCTCTTCCTAGACGTCTCGGGCAACAGCATCAGCTGGATCTTCCTTGACATACTACGCCAGCCGTGGGAGAACATAGCGGCGTACAGCTAGGGCAGCGCAGTCCTGGCATGGACGTATCGATAGCTATGCGTTGCCTGCCGTCGCACCTCAGGATATGCGAACCTTGGGGGTTGCTCATACCTACTCCAGGTTTGGTGTTGGGAACGATGGCCCGTTGGAAGGCCCCTTAATAATTGTTTACCGATAAGTACTTTGGTTCACTATATTCTTCGAGACAGTTACGTATGATGAGATTATTAATGGCTAATTCATTATCGTGTTCAATGCAGCGATGGAATGGGCAGGATACACTCCCTATAGCTCTGTATATCTGGACGGAAGCAGAGTTAGTTAGAGGGAATGCGAGGCGCAAGTACAGGGAGTACACGAACGGTCTCGACGTCTTGACACAGCACTAGGTTACGCTCTCTTTACTATCATACATGTGTCTTGTTCGATGTACACTATATCACAACATAACTCAATTACAAAATTTCAGGTGCATTAGTGTCCTTGGGATGCTCTGGAGCTCCAGTACTATCTCAGTCCTGTCACTAGGGACGAGTCAGAAGAGTATCGCTGCGACGTCCCTCTTATTTTCTTCCATGTGGTCGAGATTTACTTGGCCATCAGGGTCTGCAGACAGTTTGGAAGAATGACAGGCTGCCCACCACCGCTTTACTCCACCAACCAAGCATTGCACGGGTGTGTTATTGATTAATAACAAAGCTACAATTCAGATGTGTGTGGTACAACTAACATCGTTTTGTTGCAGGTATGACTGCAGAAAGAGCTACAAGACCAAGGATTGGCACGTGACACACAGCGCGCACATCCATTTGTGGCAGAATAGGGTACGACATCCGGTCCATGTGGGTCCTCCACACGACCAGCACACCTTCGACGAGTACTTGCGGTGGCTTCACAGGTCTACGAGGACACATATCAAGCCTCCGTACACTGAGGAGGCGATTGACGAGGACTCAGAGGAAGATGTCATCGAAGATGTGTACGACGTTACCACTAGGGAGGATACACAGCTACAGAGAGCCCCGCTTCAAAGATACGTGGTAAAATACTTGAATGGTACAATTTGTTATCCTTTTGGTAATAAGTATGTGTACTAAAACTGTCTAACTGCGTTTCTGTACCCAGGCAACACAATTGTCAAGGCTGTCCAATGAAGCAACATTTTGGCTTCATGAGTCTAGAGGGCTGGGGCTAGGCGTTCTCACGGCTTTTATGGAGGTAAACATAAACTTGTCTGTTCCGAAATGTTTGTTCAGTGTATATGCGTTTGGGAAATGCACTAACTTTAACGTCTATTTATGCAGAAGGTGAAGAAGAGCTGCAGGAAACTAGCTCAGAAGCTGAGCTGCATGGAGACTCCTTATGAGGAACCGCCACTCCCGGCGCGGTCGGGTGGCACATCTTCAGCATCTTTGAGGACACCAGTCGGCTCTTCTCAGCAGATGACAGGTGCCACTTCCGCGGTGCGTACACCACCACATCATAGCACTGGGAAGGACCCT
This sequence comes from Miscanthus floridulus, assembly GCF_019320115.1. Lineage (NCBI taxonomy): Eukaryota > Viridiplantae > Streptophyta > Magnoliopsida > Poales > Poaceae > Miscanthus > Miscanthus floridulus. Next base: position 125,045,738 of record NC_089580.1, on the reverse strand, counting down.
GCAACCGAGGATGATGAGGACGATGATGACGACGACGACCCCCCGGGCTTCCACAGACAGCACGACCAGTGGGACGAGATCGGCATGTCTCAGCTAGGTGGTGCCCCGCTTGGTACCCAAGGAGTCTCATAGGTACTAACAAAGGTAGTTTCTTTAAATACGTATGCTCCATGAACTAACGATCATAAAGAATTATAAGTAATCATGCATATCATATACTTGCAGGGTACAAGCCGTACACACCGTCGACACAACCTTACCGACGTTGGCTACACTTCCAATGTGTTGCCAACAAATCCGAAGAGACAGAGGCATCTGAGGGATCCTTACACTCTTGGGTCTTAGTTTGTCAGGTCAAACAAATATTGGCGTCCGAAACTTGCGGGGTTATTTGGTTATGTTATGTCAAACTTATGTCAAACAATGAAAATGTTATGTGGTCAACTTGCGCACGGACTTCATTTATTTGCTTCATATTCGTTTCTATGCGTCGCGGCAACACTGCCGTCATGATTAGCTTTCCTGGCGTCCCAAGATACTACACAACAGATGAGCACCGAATAACAATTGAGGATCACAGCTTTATAGTTGCATTTCTATCTATTCTATGGAGCTGAAAAGATGGACAGGGAGGAGGAGGCCAGAAGTCAAAAGCATATGATGAACTTCCACGATGAGTGCGTACGTATATATCCTATGAGTTGTTAAGGAGCAACACCACGAGTCCACGAGTGCTTGTGATCGATTGATTCACCTATAATTAATGTGAGAGGCATGTAAGGGGGAACTGAAGACCAGTCATTACGGTGGTTAATATGGGCGGCCGTTGAAAGGGAAAACACATGAAACATACATCTGAAATACGTGAAACATCCGGTTGCAAAAGGCTCGTCAACACGGAGCTCGACGCCAGTGCAGAGTTCGATGGCATGGAGTGACGGGGTGGTTGCCGGTGTGAAGTTCATTGGCGGCACAGGCCTCGGTAGTGGCCACAATAGGTGGATGGGCGCGTGGCCGCGCGCGAGTGGCGTCGTTCCAATCACAAGGCATGGTGGAGGCGGTAAACCGTCTAGGTACCATCACGTCATGCGCCGTGGCGCGGCACTGCCGCGCCAAGATCGGTGGCGCGATAGGCCCTACCCCGTCAGCGGTTAGCGATTCCGGTCGCCGCCACGTCAGTCCTCTACCGCGCCACCATGCATGGCGCGGCACAGGTATTTGGCCGCACCAGGGCAATAGGCGCGGTCAAAAGTGTTAGTTTAAAAAAAACCGACCGTGTTAGATTTAAAATTAGTTTTCAAAAAATATTAAAATTTTAAAAAAAATCGAGAAAGACAAGGGGGAAATGAATAGCAGATCAAAAATGCAGAGCTGGTCCTAGAACGTAGCAGTCGCGCGATGATTAGGCATTTAGCCGTAAGCACCACTCTTCCCGCTTTTCAATCAGAGACCTTGTGCAACAGGCAACCCACAATGACCACAAAAGACTTGCACAGTAGTACGCACAGCTGAGCGCCCGTTCGGTAGGCTTGCTGGTGCTGGGGCTGGAGCAGCCAGCCAATGCCAGCCTCCAGCCGTGGCCAGCAGCCTCCAGCCACCAGCTGGTTTGGAGACATTCAAAAATTGGCGCCAATGCATTGTAGCTCATGCTGATTTCAAATTTTTGAATTCAAACTACCATGCATCCGTGTATGCTCCTCTAATATGAGTTGAGATACTACACAGCAAGTCCAACCTGGCTATATTGAGTTCAGAGGACATAATACTCACTACACAAAATAATGCATAACACAACACATAGTAAGCCTTTCAGCACTAGCAACTGATTATCAAACAGACTTACCCTCCTTTGCACCGTCCTCCTGCAAGTGCTCCACGTACAATGTGGTCTTGCACCCCACTGCCATCTGCAAGTTAAGAAGAATTAGGTATTGGTCAGGCACATCCACAAGTATACAAGGGTTCCTATGCAGAAAATACAGAAAGATCCACACTCTTCAAATGAGTTGATGGAACTCCACACAAAAAAGGCGTGCTCTAAGATTTTACCTGTCCAAGTAAGCTTTAAACCATATCTTGCATGCTTGGCAAAAGAACACCAGGTGTATCAAGCACATAAATACTTGGCTCAGTTGTAATCTGTACATGACAAATATGGTTGGTAGATTATTGAGCATATCACTAAAGAAAAGAAGCCATATATTTAAATTTCAGGAAATATATATTACTTGTATTGTTACGCAACCAATACAAGCAAATGCTGGATAAAAGTAGCCTCATCCATTGTTAGCTTCGATGCCACATCTCCAACCTTCTTGCATCTCTCATCATATTTTGCATAAAGGTATTGGACCTGAATATAGAATTGATAGCTGTGACATTCATATAAAACAGCATTAGAACAAAGAGTGGCCACTCTTACATGCCATCAAACAAGGGACTTCATAGGACATTAGTCAAATTGTAACACAAATTATAATGCCCAAAAGTCGTCTTGTAGCTTCTACCAAAGTAATATATGATATGATTCCACTAAAGATGGTCTCATGAGATCTAAAGACTTGTACTTATTCCAGGAACATGTAACAACAGGAAGCTTGTACAAACAAAGTTAAAACAATATGAGATACTAGAGATAATGCCCAAAAATTACCTCACGTTTATCAGCAGACATACTTTCTGAGACTTCATTAAACCTGTTGTCGCTCCTACTTTTGTAGAGAATCTAGGACAACATGACGATCATTGGGACTTGTTGGAGCACACAAAGGCCCATGTCACTTTGATCTAATTCAGCCGGCCCTCTTTAGATGTCATGCCTAGAAAACCCTGACGACGAAGGCTGTCTCTGCAAAGGTTCAGGGCTTGCACGAATACTTCATCAGCCTCGCTAATACCATCTTGGCGCAGAATGTCTTGGACTTGGGCCAACTCCCGAGCATCGTTGTTACGACGGGCCTTTTGGGACCTAGCCTCTCTGAGAAATTGGCCCAGGTCTTCAAGGCACTCTTCTACAGATGGAGTTTGGCTACTCTTCTTGCTGCGAGGACTGTTAACTGAAAATTCCCTATGGACTCTCTTCGAGAGCTGATGACTACTAGGTGGCACGATCTGCTCGTCCGACAAGGATGGAGGAGTGCGAGGGCTTGCATTACTGGGTGACTTGTCAGGTCGATGTCCCCCCGCCGATACCAACTGGCCCCTATCACGTGGGATGCGTCCCAAAATCGTGATCAGTTGCTCACAGCATTGGGGCCGTTTGAGCTTGTTTCTAGCGAGTTGGCTACTTTCCTGCACGTGTTCCAGTGATGGTGAAGTTAGTACTGAGTTAGTAGGAATCTAATTGCTACAAAAATTAAAAGAAGTGCGTGTAGTTAGTACCCCGGGGCTGGCGTCGTACCACTCAGGGTCAGCTGTAACCTCTCCAGTCAGCAGGTCACGGCCTAGCCCCGTATGGGTCTGGCCGTCGCGCCAATTGAAGTAACAACATTTCAGCTCGTTGTACTTGTTCTGGCAAAATTTCTTGGTGTACCCAAGGTCCGTGACTTGGTTGAAGTCATGAACGATTTTGCTCCACCCTAGTGAGGTTGGGCCGTGGGCAGAGATCCAGTGACAGAGCTCTTTCTGCTGGATGATTAGGTCAAGAAGCAGAGAGGTTGCTCTATCATCCCAGACAGCACGGTCCTGGCTCATCTGATTCAAGGATGGACAAAGATATTAGTAATGCACCAGTCGCAAACTGTAAACAGCGAGAGGAATTGAAAACTGAGCATACATACAATAAATTTCATGGTGAAAAGCAAGAGATGAAGCAAGCAAATTAACCACAGGAAAGTTAATGGTGCGTAAGGAGCACCATTAACTTGCACTGTAAAATTCGAAAAGGACAACTAAACACCAAATGCAAACTGCAAATTGACAAAAAGTATCGCTAACTTGCCTTTTGTGACCGTTTTCAGTGTTTTGAGCGGAGATTGTAGTGCCTGCTAGCAGTTGGAGAGCAAGATGAAGCCGACAACGTTGCCAGTTTGGGCAGCGTTGATCACAACCGGACGATATGTCCCTTCTATGTCTGCAGTGCAGTCATAGAGCACAATTGTAAGTTGAAAACCCTAATGAGAAAAAGTTAACATTCAAAGGGGTGAAGAAGATCGCATTTGTACGGTGTAACATAATCCAGTCGATTACAAATTCGAGTTATGTGTAGTACGTGTGAATATCAAAGCAATGATGAATCAGGCAATGAATCATTGGACTCGATAACTCATAGGACATAACCCTATATAGCACTGGAACAAAGTTAATAACAACAGAATTTCGACTACTACTCCAAACATGATACAAATTCAATGCCAGTCCAATCAATCGAACAAATCTGATAAACTAAGTTGAGGAAAATGTTGTCTTACAAAATAACTAAACTAACTCAGCTTCTCAATGAAGGCTAATGAGGTAAGCAATACATTCACAACATAATTATAGAACATGTGCACCCAAGATATGAATGGCATCTTGCAGGTCGACATAAACACTATACGGAGCCCAACCTTACAATCCGACCAAACAAGATTAGGACATTAGTAACCATAAACGGTTCGGGAACTATGTTACTAGTAGCAAAAATTGACTGCAAACCCACGCAACTGTTAGCAAAAGGTGATTTGAATGTTAACTAAGCCATTAAGCATCATCTAGCAGATCTGTACGGAAAGTATTCTCAAACGTAGTCCTAAAATTTGTACTTAGAGCACTTCTGTGCAATAGAAACAAGATGTGGTGATTTCTATCCGACACATAGAGGAGCAGACTTGAGTACATGTTGGATCTCAGATCCGGCGGGATCAAACTGCGCGGCGTCAGGTTCCGTGGGGCTTACCGTGCTGGAAGGAGTCGCCGTTGATGGAGGCGGGGTCCGGGGAGGGAGGCTGAGCCCACAGTCACCGAGGCCGGCGAGAGTGATGGAAACCCTAGCCGCACGGAGGTCAACCTACAAGACGACCAGCTGCAGCTCAGAGGTGGCCAGGTGAGAGGACGGAGGCGTGGGATCCGGGATACCTGCCTGGCCGAAGGCGTCGTCGATGGAGGCGGGATGGGGGAAGAGGACGACGACACTTTCACCGCAGCCCCGCCGAGGAGGACGGAGTACAGAGGCGGCCGCGCCCGGACCCGGGGGCCACCGACGCAGACCATTGACGCGGCGCAGGCTATAGCCCGTAAAGGTGCGGAGCGATGGCGAGGAGCGGCGCGTGAGCGTGGAACCCTAGCCACCGCGAGCGACGGGAGAAAGGGGAGAAAGTGACGGACGCAAGTCGGCAACAGGTATAAGCCAGCCGTTCGGCTGGTGCGGCTGGTGCTGGGCTGCCGAACGGCTGGGCTGATAAGCCCAGCACCAGCCCAGCCAGCCTACCGAATGGCTGTGAATCAGTAAGGTATCATGATTGCATGTACGTACGTACAGCTTAGAGATGTTCAGCTTGGAAAAAGTCTCAGCAAAGTGAGCACAAAAGCAGGGAAGGGGGCAAGCCAGGAGCAAGGTGTCCCAGGGCTAAGCATTTTCTAATCCGAAATCAGAGGCTATCAGGTTAGGCCACCCGGCCGTCAGCTTTGCATGCAGCTTTTTCGCTCCCGGAGTTAAGCTGAGGCCGTCCGCGTGGGCTCCCCGCCGGGTCAACAACGATCTTCTCCCCCATTAGATTAACGATGCATTGCCAAATGATTAGATTAGGGCACGGCAGCAGGACATGGTGGGGGCGGGTGACTGGATACGCGTGTGCAGGGGGCGTTTAGCCGTTTAGTTTAGTGTCCCCCCGCACATGGGGTGTTGGGGTGGAAATGCTGGTTAGCGAGTAGCGGCTAGATTAGTGTCGGATTAGGCCACCAGGGGCTACAATTGTGAGAAGTCACGCACGCACACGCACGCACGCCCGGATCTAACCAAGATCGCGCTGCGCCCCCTCAGACCTCACTGACGAGCGGAGCCAAATCATGCAAGCACACCTGCACCTACTGCTGCTAAGCTATAGTTTAAGGCATAGTTTAATGGCAGTGCTTGTGCTAATGCTGGAACTAGTGGTACTCGTGGGTATGCTAATCATCAAATCTTTGTTTGCTGCATAACACGTCATGTGGAATTAATCATGACTTGTCTTGGCGCGTAGGAATTCCACGTGAATCCTATAGCTTTCGGCTCGCTCTTGCTCCGTTTCTCCGAAATCAAGCAAAATCTGGCGGAGTTCATCATGAATTCCTACGAAAACGTTTTGTCAGTAGGCAGTACTAGCAGATGGTTCAGGTTGACTCGAAGTAAGCAGGGATATCCATGGATCTCTTTTTTTTCCCCTGTTGAAATTTAGAATTCAATTCAGTGACCTCATTATTATACGTTGTTTTCAGTGAGATTGGTTCGACAGGATATTTCGCCGCAGTATACTCGGCTCGCTGGAATTTGACCGGAAGTTGCAGAAAAGCTTGGCCTGCCCGGTGCCTGCCCATTTCAGACGGCGCAACTCCCTTGGCTGCCGGTTTATTCAGCGGCACATGTGAATCCTGCCGTGCTGCGTGCGTGGTGACCAGCAGAGACAGCCAAGGAATGCGAAAGGCACCCTCGATCACGTTCTTCGGTTCTTGTGGTCTGGTCTGGTGGATGACATGACGCCAACCTTTCTTTCACCTCCGTTCTTGTTGGGTTCCTCTATTTTTTTTTCCCATAGAGCTGCTACTAGTACACTACTTCGGGAAGAATGCTTCAACGATAGGAACACGGGGAGGAAAAGCAGGGCGGTTTCGTCTTCGGACTCGAATATCAACGTCAGAAACTTCAGACTTTGGTACAGCGAGAGGGAAAAAGATCTGCTGACTTAGTGCAAAGTACCCCAAATTTTGTTCCCAAAACATATTGTTTTGCCAACTCCCAAAGAAATATGGGGAGGAAAAAAAAAACCATCTTCAAGAATACCTTATATTTGACATCCAAAATATCAAAACTATGATCCCACACACTTTTTTCATCGGTACTTTTTTTCCATCGGCATTTTATTTTGTCAGCACTTTTACATTCAGTACATGAGCAGGCCATCATTCGGCAACCAGCAGGCAAGCAGGCAGCAGCAGCCGATCGGTAGCAGCAGTAGGCAAGCAGGCAGCAGCAGCCTGCCAGCCCTCGACACAAGCTAGCAAGCGACGAAGGAACGAAAATCACAGAACACAGAATCGAAAGAGGTGCAATCCGGTTCATGAAACATCGACCCTAGGGTCGACTCGAACCTATCGTTACACAAACTCGACGTCTCATGGACGATGACCCCACAGCCCAGCAACGCGACACCCACACCACGCGAAGCTGCCCGACGTCTCGCCCGTTTCACTAAGAAGGTGCAGCTTGAGCGAATGACGCCACTAATCGCCAGCCCATCCAAGCAGAAGGTGGCAACCATAAGGCAACCCATGCCAAAACGGAGCAGACGGATTGCCGCTCAGCCGCTGGCGCACATTTCGATCTCCAAGCGGGGCGAGGTGCTGCTCATGCGGAGGATGGGCTTTGCACCGCCGGCAGGTCCAATCCCATCCGCGTCCAAGAGAGCTTACGACGACTTTTTCGCAAGGAACTTGACGTCGAGCGAGGTGGAAGCACTGGACGAGCTGTTCCCAGCGACCAATGCTACGACTGGTAGAAGGCTCTTCTAGTATGACGGAGCAGAGTCACGTGGCCATTAGCGAAGACGAACAACTCCGTAGGTTAGTGTGCTGCTCGTAGTTCGGTTGTTTACTTTTATGTAATATCGAAGTTTGAAACTGTCTGCTATGAAGGTCCAGTCAAACTGTAAGACCTCCTAGGGCGCTAATGAGAAGCGTGTCGTGTGTATGGTTAAACTCTTCTTCTTCTTAATTACAATGATACATAAATCTTTTGCGTATTCGAGAAAAAAGATGACCCCACAGCCACGCTACTCAACGTCTCAATGACCCCGACGTCGCAGGAACGTAGAGACGGCGCGACGGGAGGCTAAGGTGGCGGAGCGCACTGCGCCTACGGCCTCCGTGTCCGTGGTGACTAGGCGGAGGCCGGGGAGGAGGACCCGGACGCGACGGCGGTGGGCGGCCCTGACGTGAGGCGGCGCAGCGGGGAGGCAGGCGAGGGCGCGTTCGTGGGGCTGCCGCAAAGAAAATCACGATCTCACTACTGGATTCAGGTTCTTTGCCGAGTGCCTCAGGCACTCGGCAAAGCACACACGGCAAAAAATTGATCGGCAAAGCACTCTTTGCCGAGTGTATTTTATCGGGCACTCGGCAAAGAAAAGCGACCGTCACGGCGCCGGTCCCGTTGACAGTCACTTTGCCAAGTGTCAACCCTGCAGGCACTCGGCAAATATTTTTTAATTTTTTTTAAAAAAATTTCTTTGCCGAGTGCCAACCCGTGAGGCGCTCGGCAAAGATTTTTTTTTAAATTTCTTTGCCGAGTGCCAAACCGTGAGGCACTCGGCAACGAGCTTTTATTTTTTTTTTGAAAATTTTCTTTGCCAAGTGCCAACCCTCCAGGCACTCGGCAAATATTTTTTATTTTTTTAAAAAATTCTTTGCCGAGCGCCAACCCGGAAGGCACTCGGCAAAGAGCTTTTATTATTTTTTTTGAAAATTTTCTTTGCCAAGTGCCAACCCTCTAGGCACTCGGCAAAGATTTTTTTTTTAAATTCTTTGCCGAGCGTCAACCCAGAAGGCATTCGGCAAAGAGCTTTTATTTTTTTTTGAAAATTTTCTTTGCCGAGTGCCAACACGCCAGGCACTCGGCAAAGTTTAATTTTTTTTAATTTCTTTGCCGAGTGTTATAGTAACAGCACTCGGCAAAGCTGGAAAATCTGTTTTCTGGTCGCCCATTTTGCCAGCTTTACCGAGTGTTGTGACCATTGCGCTTGGCAAAGGGGTCTTTTGCCGAGTGCAACACTCGGCAAAGTGACCCAAAACGACAATTTTTTTTTGCATTCCATCATGACAAATACATTCATACAAATATATATCACATATATATCTCATCCATCGCATATATATCTCATCCATCGCATATATATCTCATCCATCACAATATATAATAATAAGTGCTCAAGCCCATCCAAATAAGTTCACAAGTCCATCAAAGTCCACAAGTGCATCACAAGTCCATCACCAAGTGAACAATAAATGTAAAAAATACAACATGCACTCATCTCGGCCACTGCGACTGTGGTGAAGGCCCAGATGCATCATTCGTAGGTGCATGAGGTGGATTATTTGAACCACCGTCAGATAGAGACTGCACAAAGAAGAAAAGATTGCATGTGAGACAAGATTATTTTGATAGTTAATCTAGGACGATAGAGGCCATACAAGCAAAGCACAAGCGAAAGTAAAAAACTTTGATACTCACAGGAGTAGCTACAGCTGCAGGACGCGGAGGCGGAGGTGGAACCAACGGCCCAGGTGGCAGAGACAAGTCCATACATTGCCCAAGCCCTTGTAGAAAATCCGTAATGTCCATCAGCCTCTGCGCCTGGGCCTGCCGCTCGGCCTCCAGCTGGGCCCCCAGCTCCTGACGTTCCTTCATTTCTTGTTCCAGCCGGGCCTACAATATTTCACTCCAATGTTTTAGTAATGCAAAGCTAATTAAGGTGTGTAAAGATCAATGTATCACAATATCACATGTACAGATGTCCTGGTTTGTAAGCATCGTACGTGACAACGTGCACGAAATCTTCTGAAATTTTTATCATAGCCTCCACATATGATATCACGACATCTCAACAAGTTTCATGATTTTCGGACTTCGTCTGCTTTTTATAGAATTTATAAACACTTCACACGCAATTTCGCGGACTTGTTTCATGAACAAGATATCCGAAATTTCGGGTCCGTTCCTGGATATGGCCTCTCACAACACTCACTAACATGACTATCAATTTTCGAATCATTAAACTCCATTATTCGTACCACGTGCAGTTCAAATTTCTAATTTCCGAAAAAATTCAAGTAAACGAAATAAAGTAACTAAATATAACAAAAGCCACAAAAAATCCCCAAATTATAACTAGGAGTTCCTAGTGCTTTAAAAAGGCTGCACAAAAAAATTGGAGGCCAAAAACAAAAAAAAAAACAAAAAAAAACTTTGCCGAGTGCCAGGGCATGGCACTCGGCAAAGGGTGTCTTTGCCGAGTGCCAGCCATCAGGCACTCGGCAAAGAATGTTTTAAATTTTTTTTAAAATTTCCTCTTTGCCGAGTGCATCCACAGGAGCACTCGGCAAAGAAATAATAAAAAAAATAAATCTTTGCCGAGTGCCGTCCCGGGGGCACTCGGCAAAGTATTTTAAAAATAAAAAAAAATCTTTGCCGAGCGCCAGATCTGAGACGCTCGGCAAAGAATTTTTTTTAAAAAAAATTTAAATCTTTGCCGAGTGCCAGATCTGGGGCACTTGGCAAAGAAATTAAAAAAAAACAAATCTTTGCCGAGTGCCTAACTGCAGGCGCTCGGCAAAGAAGGCCGTGACCGGACGCCGTTTTCACGGGCAGCCTATGCCGAGTGTAGAGATTTTGCCGAGAGTCTGGCACTCGGCAAAGAAGTCCTTTGCCGAGTGCCCGTGTTTGCCGAGTGTCCGGCACTCGGCAAAGAAATCTTTGCCGAGTGTAATTCTTTGCCGAGTGCAGCACTCGGCAAAAAAGGTCTTTGCCGAGTGCCCGATTTTTGACACTCGGCAAAGAATTTTGCACTCGGCAAAGTCTCTGTTTCCAGTAGTGTCTTCTTCGAGACGGCGTCGGGGAGGCAGGCGAGGGCGCGTCAGATGTGCGCGAGTAGGCTGCACGTACTTTTACGCACGATGTTTGTCAATCCCTAATAGATGGAGAAGGGATATATGGTACTCTTGAAGATGAGCTTTTCTCTCTTTTTTCTAAAAAAACATGGATAGGAAAGGGATATGGGGTATTCTTGGAGATGCTCTTATAATCCCTCTGAAAAAAGCTTACAACATAACAATTGCACAAATCCAATGATTAAGCACATGTTGTAATTATTCAGAGTGGTTGTAGGACTGGAAAGTCATGTTTAGGCAATGTGGTTGCACTCTGAACAAGCATCACAAACAAGCAACGCGTGCCAACAACTGACGTCGTATCGTATATATGCAAAGTAGAAGACCATTGCATCACTTATGAGTATGACTTATGAATACAAGACACAAGACATCGTTATCTATTTTCAGCAAAGAAAACAGTGCGAAAAAAACAAAGATTAATAAAAACTAATAAGCTGCAGGTATAATAAAGTGCAAAAAAGAGAGATCCAACCCTAATTAGCACTAGCTACTTAGCTAGCAGTAGCAATTAGCAAGCGCATCCATCTCATGCCATATTGTCTGTCGATCATGACCTCCGGGCCGGGCCGTCGGCGACGAACACGGGCCGCACGGGGAGCGGGCCCCAGGGCCCTGTGGGAGCGGTGGTACGGCCCGCCGCCTCGTCGGCGGACGCGGCGGAGGCGAGGCGCTCGCAGGAGGGGCACATGGTGAGCGTGGTGGGCGGCGGCATGCGCGCGTAGTGGTGCGGCGCGACGAGCTTGAGCGCGCGCAGCTCCGCCACCTCCCGCTGCAGCCGCCGGTTCTCCTCCGTCAGCGTCTCGCAGCAGCGCTTCAGCAACTCGCAGTCCACCTCCGTCTGCTTCAGCTTCGTCCTGAATGAACAATAATTTGATTATTATCATTAGCCATTATTAATGAATGGGATGACGATTAAATTAAAGAGATGAAATTACCAGGTTAATTATTATAAATTATCAAGGGGTTGTTTTGTTTAATTACCTGGCTCTGCGGTTCTGGAACCAGACCTCGACCTGACGTGGCTTCAGGTTCAGCTGCTTCGCCAGCGCCGCCTTCTGCTTCTGATCAAAGTCAGAAAAAGAAACGGTTATTAGATTTCCTCGAGTTTGAAGGTGATCGATGTTTTTTTGGATATATATACTCCTCGAGTGATTGATTATGCACGTACGGGGTTGAGGGTGTTGTCCTCCTTGAAGTTGTCCTCGAGGACGGCGGCCTGGTCCTTGGAGAGGCGGAGCTTCTTGCGCGACCCACCGCCGGCGCCGCCGGAGTCCTCGTCGTCGCTGCCGCCGCCTCCGGCTCTCGGGGTGTGGCCGTCGGCCTCTCGGTCCACTTCTCCGCTACTCCTCGCCGGCGCGGCGCGCTTCCCGCTGAGGCTGGAGAGCGTGCTGTTTGGCGAAGACGCGCCGGGCTCCTCGTCCTCGCTGCAGCTGCCCCTCCGGGTCCGGGTCTCCCCGGCCGGGGCCCGGTTCACGTCGATCCCCCGCAGCCGCAGGAACGGCATCTCGTGGCTGTGGCACGTGGTCGCCTGCGGCTGCGGCTGCTGATGCTTCCTCTCCAGAGATGGATCCATCATCATCCCTGCATGCATGCGCGCAGTATCTCTGTCAGGACCAGAACATCACTCGAGGATCGACGGTGTCCCTCTAGAAAGAAAACATGTATCTTGATGCGTCATGCATGCGGTGTCTACTCACCGGAGGAGGGAGAGAAGAAGAGACCGGCGGGGCCGTTCCACCACTGCGGCGCGGGGAGGAGGGAGGAGATGGGCGCGACGCTGATAGCTCGCTGCTGCTGCTGCCGCGGTGGCGGCGGCTCGACCTCGGCCGGAGCCGCGGCGGCGATGCCGAGGCTGAGGCTTAGCCCAAGCCCGAGATGGTTGTCGTTCCCGTACTGCTCCTCGCCTCTCGCATTAACCGCCATCTCCATTGACGATGGTTGTCACTTTGAACTTGGTTCCCTTCTCGACGAAACCGCCGTCTTTCTAGTTGCAGTCTAGAGCGAGAGAGAGAGAGAGAGAGAGAGGGGGGTAAACGGTGGATCGATGAATATAATCGATGGAGCTCGGTGTGGTGTGGTGTGGCAGTGAGGAGGAAGGGGAGGGTCTTGCTTTTAAAGAGGACGCACACCGGGAAAACTTTCGGACTGTTGGTTGGTTGGTTTTTTTGGGCTGGCTGGTGCTGGTTTGTTGTGAGAGAAAAATACTATTAGCTGACTGGTTTGGGTTGGCTCAAACCGGGTGGTGGGGAGGAAGGAAAGGTCAAGATTGTGATGATGAGGTGTTGGCAGGCGCGTCACCCGCGCCGGTGCAGCCCAATCATCAGCTGAGCCTGGCCGTGCCCGTGGGGGTCCAGGCACGTAGCGGTGGCGCTCTGGCGCCTCTTTTGACTTGTCCGCCTGGCTCCGGCTCGGGGGAGGATGGATGGATCAGCGATGCCTTCGCGATGGCGATCCGTGTTCCTTTCGAGTCCTCCCGCAGTGCCGCTGCTGTTGCTCCTCGTCCTTCCTCCACATGCATGAAAGAGACACACGGAGAAGAAACTCAGTCTTTGCTCCTGCATGCCAAATGTTCTACTATTATTAGATAATAATAAATCTTGTCAAAGATATTATCTACCGTACATTCCCTGGACCTTTTCTTTCTGAGAGCCCATCGTTGGAAAATGGAAACAAGTCAAATAATCAAATATGGCCTTAATCACATTAGAGGACACAGTACAGTAGCATGGCGCACTTGGAGGAAGATCAGGCCCCGAAAATTCACGGGGAAACAAGCAAAGAGAAGCGGCGAATTTTGCTCAGCAGTGAATGGTGCTGTCATGCCACGCAAGTGAGTGAGTGCTGCTGTGACATGAATGCGGATTGGGACGCACGGCACGGCAGACGTGATTGGGCCGTGAGTTTTTGGGGCAATTATGCAGCCTATTAGTTTCAGTCAGTGCTTATCATATATGATATAGTATTTTTCTCTCACAATACACCAGGATCAACCGATCGGATCAGAAACCGAACAGTGACAGGTGTGCCGGGAGCCCCGGAGGCACGCCGACGCCGCGCGGCCTCGGAAGCGATCGCGCTGTCCCCTCGCGCGCAACCGGCACCAGCACCCCTCCCTGATTGTCTGCGCCGCCCGGCGCTGCAGCTGCAGCTGCCCCTGCCCCACCCCCCACCCACGCTGCAGCTGTTGCTGTTTCGATGGCCGACGTCGATGTGCAGCGGTGAGCGGTGTGATGCGATGCCGGAGGGGACTCGAGTACTCGACCGTGCCGGCTTTTCCTTTTTCTTTTTGCACTGTACTGTACTGGCCGTAGATGGCCTGTTACCCCTGTTTGCTGCCGTCGTCATCATCGACTCAATCATCAACCCGGAATGAGTTCATGATTGGGTCGAGGCACTGCCCACGTTCGATGATTGATTGCTCGCTCAGCTGGTAGCAGGACCGTAGGTGGAGTAGTATTTCACTTTTATCTTCGACACAAATTATAAAGAGAGAGAGAGAGAGGAACAATCCCATGCGTGCAGCCTGCTGCGGTCCTGCCATGAGGTACTCATACCGTCATACAGTACGTAGTACGAGCCATGCGTGAGAGGTGAGCCTGTGCCGGGCGTTACTGAGCTCGAGCCGCAAGCAACAAGTGGGAACAGCCGGAGCCAGAGCCAGGCCAGAGCCCGTGCTAATGTCCAGTACGTAGTAGTACACCTACTGACAAGGCTGGGGCAGACAGCGTCACGTGGAGCGGGACGGGAAAGCGGGAGGGAGACCAGGGCGGGGGTCACGTGGACGCGCCCGCCTCGTCGGCCCCGCCGCGCGCCAGGTCGGACCGCACCAAGGGAGCCCCCACGCGCGCGCGCCTGCCCCGCGCGGCCCCGACAGCGCCCACCTTCCCCAATCATTGACATCCTCACCTCATCCACTCCGACGCCCGACCCCACTCGCAAATCACTGGAGTAGTATTCCCTTTTTCGTTCTCGAACACTTCGAATATAATCTGGTTGATATTCTCCTAGGCAATAATATTCTGCACCGCAGCCCTCTGCTTACGCACTACGTTTATCCAAAAACATGGATTCAAAAGTGCAAAGTGCATTTCATCTTTTGAAAAGTCAAAGTTTGTGTATTTTTGGAAGGCAAAATAGCTGTTTTGGCCCCTGAATTATTACTCGAGGCTCAGTTTTATCCCTAAACTTTCAAAACGGTCATTTTAGTCATCAAACTCTATTTTTAGGCTCAATTTCATCTCAGAACTGTGAAAATGATCGTTTCAGTCCTCAAACTGTGCATTTTGGGCTCAATTTCATCCATGAACTACCGAAGTGCATTTTGATCTTTAAACTTTTATTTTTCAACTCAATTTTGTCTATCTAAAAAGAAAACTTTTATATTTTAGGCATAAATTCATCTATGAATTATCAAAATGCATTTTGCCACAACTTAGTCCTTTGTCCGGCATCACTCGCGATTTGAGATGGACAGTCATCGTTAGGTACTATTGTCTCTAGCGTCGTCCCAACTACCAAATCGGATGGCATACTTTCAATATTTGTATTCATATTCTAAAACCAACTAAAGGGCTAGATGCACTTACAAATGGCCACTAAAGTGTTTTTGGAGGAATATTATTTTTATCTCCAATTGTTGGTGGTGTTGAAGCCGACCAGGTGCAATAGCATAGTGTTCCACATAGAACGATAGACAAAGTTGAGTTTAAAAATAAAAGTTTAAAGACTAAAAACGCAAAGTTTGATGACTAAAACGATCATCTTTATAGTTCTAGGATGAAATTGAGCCTAAAATGTAAAGTTTGAGGACTGAAATGATAATTTTCATAGTTCTAGGATGAAACTGAGCCAAACAGTAGGGTTTGAGGACTAAACGATCGTTTTAAAAGTTTAGGGATGAAACCGAGCCTCGAGTAATATTTCAGGGACCAAAATGACTATTCTGACATTTTGGAACAACACAACCAGTCTAACTCATGAACATGTTTAGCATGCGGAAATTAAACAAATTGGTTCATTTTCATACTAATAACTGGAGTATGTAGCAAAGAGATTCACACAAATACGCAGATATCTTTTTTGTTTCCTTATAAACTCTGAATCTTAAAATATTTTTAAGTAGTTCTATTTATTTGTTTGATTATAGTCATCGCTTTATTCATCCAACTGCATTCATCAGCTAGAAAAAAAACATAAACCTATCATCACTTCTTCTTCTTCTTTTTTTGCTTAAAGCCATTGTCGTCTTTGCGTCATCTTTCAGCTTGCTCGGCTGCACTTCTTCGTCTCGCCTGACCCCCGAGGGTTGGCTCTACCTTGGCTAACTCCCGAGGGCTGGCTCCATCTCGCCCGACGTCTGAGGGTTGGTTCTGCCTCTCCCGACGCCTGAGGGCTGAGGGCTGGCTCCGCCTCGCCCGACATCTGAGTGCTGGCTCCGCCTCGCCCGATCCCTCGGGCATGGATCCTTACGGAAGCTCATGACAACCACTACAGTCCAGAAGGTGTGACCCAAGGTCAAACTTCTAGAATCGTGCAGGGAGCGGTTACATCTCAGCACGACCCGTCCCCACGACATGTCATTCTAGGGAACTCACATCACCCACAGTGATGGACGCGTGGTCACTATGCTGCCTACTCCCTATATGGCCGCTGATTAGCACGCTGGTTCACCGCGCTGCCTGCCGGGATGGAGTGGGACATGATGGCCCGCTGACAATGCCAGGGCATGGCATTGTCAGCGGACAGGGGCCCAGCGTGGCCCTATCATGGTCAGCGGACAGGCGCCCAGCATGGGGATGTCCCTGACACCGCCTGCCATGTCAGCGGGGCCCGCATGGAGAAAAAGGAAGACTCGGTGACCCTGAAGGACTTCCCTTGCCTCTCATGCCCCTCGCTCTCCCATCTATAACCCGTGCTCTCCCTTGGCCTATAAAAGAGAAAACAGGGCACCCCACTAAGGGGCATCGGTTCACTACATCACACATCACATCGCATCACAACAAAACCACTAGCATCGAACCTCGAACACATAACTGAGCAGTGACCGAGCTCTCGGCCCCCATTCGATCTTTCCATCAGAGACTTGGGACCTGTCCCTCTCTTGCCCGCTGGTAACCCCTACTACGAACTTTTCAGTGCTAATAACACGAGCAGCAGGCATGAACTGGATGTAGGGACATGCTGCCCGAACCAGTATAAACCTTATATCTTTTTGGCACACCATCCGGGCTAGACGCGTAATAATACAAATTTACTCGTTGGTGTTTAGTCGAAAGACTGACAGTTGGTATGCCAGGTAGGGGCCTTTGCGCGTCCCAACATTAACATCAGGCCATGGATGGCTAGTCACGGCATCAGCAGGGTCCTAGGTGCGCACGTGCGCTTCGGGGATCTAGACTTCATCGTCACGGTGGAGGGAGAGCTGACGTGGGCGCCCGTCGTTGTTCAACCCTTCCACTCCAATGGCCTCAACACGATCACCGAGATGCTCAAGGAGCTATGGCTGCATGCGCTAGAGGCCCACACCCCTAGAAGCAGCCAGCTCCTCGACTTCGACTATGGAAGGTTGGAGCATCAGCTCGGCGTCTTCCTAGGACCCCAATCGTCCTGGGAGGTCCTACGCCACCTCACCTTCTCATTCGCCAACATCATGGCGTAGCTTTTCAGGAGAGAGTCGTTCTCCCTGGAATACCTCATCTGGAGCGCCCCAATGGTGCTCCCGTTCGGTCTCTGCAACGCCACAGAGACCGTTGGCCACCTTGTGGCGCAGCGCATGATCCCGTCCCCTGCGAATGACGAGTTCGTGGGGGTCATCGAACACGTCATGGAGTCTTTCCATTACCTCCTCGTAGAGGAGCTAGAGTCGCCCTCTGGCTCAGACTCCAGCAGGGGAGCCATCACCCCTCTCGTGAATGCTTCATGACAGGTACACCCGAGGGGCACGTCGAAAGCATCCATGAGGAGGAGGCTACCCTAATGAATGACCTCGACGATGAGGCTGAGGGAGAGACAATGACCCCACCTCACATGCGGGTGGAGCAGCTGCAAGCCTGACACCAAGAGCTCGAGGAAGCGTGACTCCAGCTCAAGCAGAAACACACAGAGCTCGATCGAGAGATTGAGCGCCATGGAGACGGTGGGCGCGCACGCGCCATGGCTCGTGACATGAACCAGAGGATCATCGCGGATGATGAAGCCCTCCCTCACTTCGCCTGGCCGAGCCAAAACATCACTGCTACGGTGGCCTTGCTCCGTGGTCTTCCAAAGGCCGTGACACCCGAGGATCAATGGGCCTACCGTGAGATTCGCACGCTGCTCGAGCGTGCAGTGGTGTAGCAGGACAAGAGCTCATTGTCTCGGCGACGCAAGCTCAGCACTAGCCAACGCATGCCCTCAGAGCACCCCGATAGGGACACATCGGTCCACCAGCCACCACAAGCCGGTAGGCAGCGTACTGTGGTCCCGATGCATTAGCGTCTCGGCCACAACCGTGACGCACGCAACACCCTCGACGCCTGTAGGCATACCTATGATGACCCAAGAGAGGGAGCTAGCCACGGCTATCGCCCTCATTGTGGCAGACGCTACAATAGCAATGAGGACTGAAGCTCGAGCCATGGCCTACCGAGGCCTCAGGCCTTTGACCGACACATCCTCAATGCTGCCTTCCCACCAAGGTACCGACCACCAACCAACATCCCAAAGTACTCTGGGGAAACGAACCCTAGACTATGGCTCGAGGATTATCGGCTTGCCTGCCAAGCCGATGGTGCGGATAATGATGATTTTGTTATCTGCAACCTTCCATTGTTCTTGGCCGATTCAGCACGAACATGGTTGGAACACCTTCCGTCCAACAGAACCCAAAGTTGGGCAGACCTAAAGGAGATCTTCGCAGGAAACTTCTAGGGCACATACAAGTACCCTAGGAACCCATGGGACCTCAAGAACTGCCGACAGAAGGCCAGAGAAACCCTCTTTGGGTACATCCGGCGCTTCTCCCGGCAATGCAATGAGCTACCTAACGTCGCCGACGCCGATGTTATAGGAGCTTTCCTGTCTGGGACCACCTGTGAGTCCTAGGTTCACAAGCTAGGATGCAAGGGCCCATGAACCACCAAGGAACTGCTCGACATCGCCACTAGCCACGCCTCGGGCGAAGAAGTGGTCAGAGCGATCTTCGACCGTCTCAAGGACAAGGCGAGGCGGGATGAGGATGCCGTCGACATCGTCTCCAATTGTCTCGCCAAGAAGAAGAACAAGCAGCGACGTGAGGTCTCGCTCGTGGCCACCGCTGACCGTAGGGGTGGTCGGAAGCCCACGGAGGGCACTTTGAACCACTTCGAGAAGCTACTCGAGGGGCCATGCCCGAACCATGCCTTCCTCGTCAAGCATCTATACAAGGACTGTGGCCTCATGAAGCGGTTCTTGTCTGGAGGTTCCAACAAAGGGGAGCATGGGAAGGACCCCGACCCAACCACGGACGATGCCGAGGGGAAGGACATCGGCTTTCTGATGCTGGATGGCTGTCTCATGATCTTCAGAGGGTCGGTGGCCTATGACACTAAGCACCGCTAGAAGGTCACGTGCTGTGAGGTCTATACGACTAAATCGGCCACGCCTACCTTCCTTCGGTGGTTAGAGTTCGCCATAACCTTCGATTGAACTGATCACCTAGAGAGCATCCCACAACCAGTGAGGTACCCGCTCGTGGTTGACCCGATCGTTAGCATGAAGCGGCTCACCAAGGTACTGATGGATGGTGGTAGCAGCCTCAACAACACGTACGCCAAGACGCTCTATGCTATGGGTGTCGACCGAGCACGCATCCAGCCAACCAGAGTGCCTTTCCATGGCATCATGCCTGAAAAGCAGGTCGTGCCACTTGGGCAGATCGATCTGCCTGTCACTTTTGGGGGTCCGTCCAACTATAGGACGGAGACCCTCACCTTCAAAGTGGTTGAGTTCCATAGAACTTACCATGCCATCCTAGGACGACCATGCTATGTGAAGTTCATGGCCGTCCCCAACTATACCTACCTCAAGCCAAAGATGCTGGGCCTCGGCGGGGTCATCACCGATGGTACCTCCTTCCAGTGCACCTATGAGTGTGAGGTCGAGTGCTGCAATCACGCCGCGGCAATCATCACCTCTGGAGAGCTCACGGCCATTAGGAAAGAGGTCACCGAAGAAGCGCCCGACCCCAAGAGGTCGACCAGGTCTTTTGAGCCAGTAGAGGGCTCTAAGGAGGTCCTCATAGATCCTGGCAGCCCCGAGGGCAAGGTGGTGTGCATTGGCACCACACTTTCCTCTAAATAGGAAAGCGCGCTTATCGACTTCCTCCACGCCAACAAAGACATCGTTGCGTGAAAACCCTCGGACATGCCAGGCATTTTGAGGGAAGTCACTGAGCACACCTTGAAGATCCACCTAGGCTCTAAGCCGGTGAAACAGCGCCTACATCGCTTCGATGAGAGGAAGCGCAGGACCATCAGCGAGGAGATCGCAAAGCTTTTGGTGACCAGATTCATAAAGGAAGTGTACCACCCAGAGTGGTTAGCCAATCCCATTCTTGTATGAAAGAAGAATGGGAAATAGAGGATGTGTGTTGACTACACGGGTCTCAACAAAGCGTTCCTAAAGGATCCATTTCCTTTGCCATGCATAGACCAAATAGTCAACTCTACCTCAGGGTGCGAAACCCTCTACTTCCTTGATGCGTACTCCAGGTACCATCAAATCATGATGAAAGAGTCCGAACAGCTCACGACATCTTTCATCACCGCCTTCAGATCGTTCTGCTATGTCACAATGCCATTCGGTCTGAAGAATGTTGGGGCTTCGTACCAGCGTTGTATGCTTAAGTGTTTTGGGGACCTCATCGGGTGGACCGTTGAGGCCTACGTTGACGACATTGTGGTCAAGTCCAAACGGGCTGACCACCTCGTAGCTGATCTTGAGCAGACCTTCACAAAACTCCGAGCAAACGGCATCAAAGTCAATCCTGAGAAGTGCTTTTTCAGGGTCCCGAGGGGTATGCTGCTGGGTTTCATCGTCTCTGAGCGTGGCATCGAAGCCAACCCAGAGAAGATCTCAGCCATCATGAGGATGGGTCCGATTCAGAATATGAAGGGGGTACAACGAGTTATAGGGTGCCTCGCCGCGCTTAGCCTCTTCATCTCACGTCTCGGCGAACGAGGTCTCCCCCTTTATCGACTTCTGAAGAAGGCCGACCACTTTGAATGGACATCCAAGGCCTAGGGGGCACTTGACATGGTCAAGCAGCTTTTGATGAAGGCTCCGATCCTAGTTCCTCCTATCGATGGAGAACCCCTTCTGCTCTACATTACAGCCACCACGCAGGTGGAGGGGCATGCCCTCAAAGTATAGCGCCCTATGTACTTCATTAGCGAGGTCCTATTCGACTCTAAGACTCGCTACCCCTAAATCCAGAAGCTCCTGTATGTTGTCCTCATCACCAAGAGGAAGCTACACCACTACTTCGAGTCATATCCGGTGACAGTCGTGACATCCTTCCCACTCGATGAGGTCGTCCAAAACCAGGATGCCATGGGAAGAATCACGAAGTGGGCACTCGAGCTGATGGGTCAGGGCAATGCGTATGCCTCTCGGACGGCCATCAAATCCCACGTATTGGCAGATTTCGTGGCAGAGTGGACCGAGGTCCAAATGCCACCAGCGGTCATCAACCAAGAGTACTAGATGATGTACTTCAACGGATCGCTGATGAAGAAAGGTGCCGGCACAGGGCTAGTCTTAGTGTCACCCCTCGAGGTACGTACGAGGTACATGGTTCGCCTCCATTTCCCCTCCTCCAATAATGTGGCCGAATATGAGGTGCTCATCAACGGCTTGCACATCGCCATCAAGTTGGGCATCTGATGCCTCGATGTCTAGGGTGACTCCCAGCTAGTCATCGACCAAGTCATAAAGGAGTCAAGCTGCCATGACGCCAAGATGGCTGCATATTGCTAAGAAGTTTGCTAGTTGGAGGACAAGTTCGATGGCCTCGAGCTTAACCACATCCCAAGGTGCCTCAACGAGGCGGCCGACACGCTGGCAAAGGCGACGTCTAGCCGGGAACTGGTACTAATGGGTGTCTTCGCCAGCAACCAACATAAGCCCTTAGTTGGCTATGAGGGGTCAGAACAAGCCGATGATGGTCCACCTATTCTAGGCTCAAGGGCTGACCAACCGTCGACTCCATCTGGCCCCAAAGTCATGGAGCTCAAAGAGGACCCAGCGATAGAGCCCGACCCTCTGGTCGACTGGAGGACGCTCTACCTCGACTACCTCCTCCATGACGCACTGCTGACAGACAAGACAGAGGCTCAATGGCTCACGCGCTGCGCCATGTCCTTCATCCTTATGGAGGGCAAACTCTACAAGCAGAGCCACACCGGGATCCTGCAGCGCTGCATCCCCATCAAACAGAGGAAGTGTTTGCTGAGTGATATCCACGGTGGGTCTATGGTCACCACGTCGTGCCTAGAACCCTGGTCGAAAACATGTTCTGACAAGGCTTCTACTGGCCCACTGCAGTAGCCGACGCCAAGCAGATCGTCCACACCTATGAAAGGTGTCAGTACTATGCTCGGCAGACTCACCTACCGGCCCAAGCGCTCTGGACGATCCCTATCACGTGGCCATTCATGGTCTGGGGGCTCGATCTGGTTGAACCTCTCAAGAGGGCACCTGGAGGTTACACCCACTTGCTTGTCATCATAGACAAGTTTACAAAGTGGATAGAAGCTCGGCCGATCTCCGCAATCAAATTCAAGCAAGCCATGTTGTTCTTCCTCGACATCATCCATCGCTTTGGAGTCCCAAACTCCATCATCACGGACAACGGCATGCAGTTCACTGGAAAGAAGTTCCTCCAATTCTATAATGAATATCACATCCGCATTGACTAGGTTTTCGTAGCACACCCCCAAATGAACGGGCAGGTCAAACGCACAAACGACATGGTCCTACAGGGCCTCAAGGCTAGGATCTTCAACCGGTTGAACAAGTTTGGCACTCGATGGGTCATCGAGCTTCCCACGGTACTCTAGAGTCTAAGGATGACCCCCAGTCGGGCCACCGGGTACACGCCATTCTTCAAGGTCTATGGTTCCGAAGCCATCCTCCCGACCGACCTCGACTATGGAGCACCAACGGTCAGGGCGTATGATGAACAAGGAGCCAAGGTGTCCCTCAAGGACACCATGGACCAGCTGGATGAAGCACGCAATGTTGCCCTCCTCCGCTTGGCCAAGTACCAGCAGGCATTACAACAATACCATAGCCGTCGAGTACGGGGTCGGGCCTTCAACGTCGTGGACCTGGTTCTCTGCCTCATCCAGAGCAACAAGGACCGCCACAAGCTCTCCCCGCCATGGGATGGACCATACGTCATTGCGGAGGTGCTCTGGCCAGGCGCCTACAAGTTGAAGACCATCAACGGTGAGGTCATCACCAATGCCTAAAACATCGAGCAACTATGTCATTTTTACCCTTATTAAACGCACACTTTCTCTTATCAGTTTCGTTATCAAACTCCCTGATCTTTCATGACATTCGACCCCAGCAACGGTAAAGGGTTAGGCCTCACTTAGGGGCCGATATGAGCACATTTATACAACAAACATTCTCTGTACCTGCCCCTCTTTTCACATTAAGACCTAGGAGCTAGGTTTGTGGGAACAAGCTCTGAGTATAACTGGTCAAACTGTAGGAAACCTATGCCCCAGTGGCTATGGTGTCTTTGCTCACCAGCGTGATCATATTTGGCTCACCCACACTCTGAGCTTTTACAACCTTAATGACAAAAAGGGTCGGAGTGCGCTAACCTTTTTATTCAAAAAGGAGAAAAGAGCTGAAAAGTTGTTTGCTATAACGAAACCTAAAAGGTTGTCCATTTGTTACAAGTTTCTCCGCCTGGCTTATCTGCCTAACTAAATTCTTACGTGGGATGTTCTCATCCTTTATCTTCGTAGGAGAATCTTGTCTTAGCAGGTAGCACATGTCAACTCGATGGCTTAGCCACCACCAAGAAATAGGTAGGGAGCAGATAGGATCCCGCTCATATCTGGTGGAGGCTTCCTGAACCCATCACTCTTACCATCGAGGTAAAATCGGGGCCTAGGTTGCTCAAACGGCTCAAAGCCACTGCCGAGAGAAAAACACCTTTACTTTACGCATTAATTTTGCTACCGAGCCTGCGACCCTAGCAATGGCAAGGGGTCGGACATCACTCAGGGGCTAGCAAGAGTATCTATCTGGTAGACACTCTCTACGCTCGACCCCTCCTTACATTAAAAATTAGAGGCAGGGTGTGCGGACATCAACTCTGAGTAAACCTGGTCAGACCGCTAGGACCCTACGCCCCAGCAGCTATGGCATTTTCGCTCACCAGCATGATCAGAGCCTCTATCTCCGCACCCTGAGCTTTAGCCACCACCTTCTCAGAAAAGGGTTTGGAGGGGCCTACCTATGAAATCTTAGTCGAGGAGAGGCCGGCAGGTCGCCCAAGTCGATCAAATGGCTTGGGCCGCTGCCGAAGAGACAGATAGGTAGTAGTGGGATACACCATGTAGGTTACGCTGGCCCCGTCAAGAACATCGGATCTGAATCCCACACGAACATATCCGGTAAGAGCTCCCCGAACTTGTCGCTCAAGCCATCGAGGTAACTTTTCGACCCCCACTTTTTCTTTCCCCTTATATGATCATTTATTCATCCATTCTCATTCATTCATTCATACATTCATCCCAAACACCCAAGCATTGCATATGCAATTGATGCATCACAATGCTTCGCGTCGCATCATGAAGCGATAGTCGTCTCATTCGATATGAGCGGCGACCGACCAAGGTTCAAAGACCAGCCCACGAAGGGCTCGAGGCCGCCTCGCATCAAACAGAGCCAGGGGAGAAAAACCGAGATGAGCCCCAGTGGCCTTGCCCGACACCACTTAAAAGCGGACAGGGACATCTTGACCTTTCTCGTTCGATTCTAACCTCGAGTCAAGCTATGGGGGTATGGCCCCCAAGACATGGGCTGCGCCCCAAGCAGTGGCCCGGCCCACAAGGTTAAGGCATGCACGGCGCTGCTCGGCGTGCACCGCAAGACATTGTATAGTACCAAATAGGATACTTTACTTGTAACCCTATCCCTCCGGACTATATAAGGAGAGGCAGGGGTCCCCTAGCGGATAGGCAACATCAAGCTACTTGGTCGTCCAGATCAATACAATACAACAAAGACACAGGACGTAGGGTATTACGTCGATCAGATGGCCTGAAACTATCTAAATCGATGTCCCTACGCCTTGTGTCACCATTCGGTTCCTGATCTCACGCACCCCCACCGACAAATCTACCATCGTGGGATACCCCTCGGTGGACTACCGAGCATATTCTGTCGACAGTTGGCGTGCCAGGTAGGGGTGTGCGCTTGATCCATGGCGAGCCAGATGGACCTCAAATCAACAGCGAGTTCTTGTCATCAATCTCATGGAGATCCATGCTGATCCACGACGATGATTCATCGCTGGCTACGCCAGCCCCTGCGACAGCAGATCCGATCTCGAAACCACCTCTGATGTCGCCTTCACCAACAACTCACCGCCCGCCAGGTGTTCGCTGTCAACGCCGACCAGATAACGCCATACGTTGCCGACCAGACGCTCCATCCAAAGCTAAGTCACGCTTTAATATTTTCCTAAATATTCTCCAATCTCCGTATATCGCCATGATGTTTCTCCGAACTGTTTTCTCCATGTTTGCTCTCCAAACGATTTTCCAAACCCCTGAACAGTCATGTTGATGCTCGGATGCCTCCAGAGGCGGCCCTGTCTTCGACTCCTCCCAACACGTGCTACGGGCTCTGTGCTCTGCGTTATGGGTGGTCGGTAGTGGCTCCTTGGTCTCGCCTGTTCCTCCTACACGTGCACGGGCTCCGCGCGCGACGTTATGGACTATGGGCTAGCTAGGGCTGGAGACTCAGCTACACACTAACTGTTTAGGCGGTTTATATTAAACATAAATATATTTTTGCTCCAACTGATCGCCGAGCTGCATACGCCGTTTTATCACCATTGCTGATTTTTCTCTAGAGTTCATCTATTTTTACATTATGTACTACCCGTTCTACATGTTTGTATTGCAGGATCTTCGTCTTGGTGATCGGATCACCTGGTGCTCGGACTTCTCCACCGATCAACAGGTCAGACCGCTTGGTTCATGGACTCCGTTGCCGACCAGTTGATCGGACTGTTCGCCAGTCGTTTCTACTCAATGTTCACTTCACCGCCGACTAATCGACCAGACTGTTCGTCGCTCGTGCTTCATCACCAGCGATGCCGGTTACTCCTTGGCCCTCGGATTCTTCATGCTCGAGGACTAAGTGGGCACACTTCACCGCACAGATGTCGTCAGCTACGTCGGTGCTCAGACCTCGCCGCCTACACCGGGCACTCCTCGGTGCTTGGACCTCGCCGCATATGCCTAGGACTCCTCGATGCTCGGACATCGCCGCCTACGCCAAGGACTCCTCGGTGCTCGGACCTCACCACCTACGCCGAGGACTCCTCGCTCCTCGGTGCTCAGACATCGCTAGCGACGCCGGGGACTTCTCGCTCCTCAGTGCTCGGACATCGCCAGCGATGCCGAGGACTTCTCGCTCCTTGATGCTCGGTCATCGCCAGCGATGCCGGGGACTCCTCGCTCCTCGGTGCTCGGTCATCGCCAGCGATGCCGGGGACTCCTCGCTCCTCGGTGCTCGGTCATCGCCAGCGATGTTGGGGACTCCTCGCTCCTCGGTGCTCGGTCATCGCCAGCGACGTCGGGGACTCCTCGCTCCTCGGTGCTCGGTCATCGCTGCCTACATCGAGGACTCCTCGCTCCTCGCTCCTCGGTGCTCGGTCATCGCTGCCTACGCTGGGGACTCCTTGGTGCTCGATCATCGCCAGCGACACTAGGGACTCCTCTCCCCTTGGTGCTCGGTCATCGCCGCCTACGCCGGGGACTCCTCGTTCCTTGCTCCTCGGTGCTCGGTCATCGCCGCCGACACCAGGGACTCCTTGCTCCTCGGTGCTCGGTCATTGCCGCCTACGCCGGGGACTCCTCGCTCCTTGGTGCTCGGTCATCGCCAGCGATGTCGGGGACTCCTCGCTCCTCGGTGCTCGGTCATCGCCAGCGACGTCGGGGACTCCTCGCTCCTCGGTGCTCGATCATCGCCAGCGACGCCGGGGACTCCTCGCTCCTCGGTGCTCAGTCATTGCCGCCTATGCCGGGGACTCCTCGCTCCTCGCTCCTCGGTGCTCAGTCATCGCCGCCTATGTTGGGGACTCCTCGGTGCTCGGTCATCGCCAGCGACGCCGGGGACTCCTCGCTCCTCGGTGCTCAGTCATCGCCGCCTACGTCGGGGACTCCTCGCTCCTCGCTCCTCGGTGCTTGGTCATCACCGCCGACACCGGGGACTCCTCGCTCCTCGGTGCTCGGTCAGCGCCGCCTACGCTGGGGACTCCTCGCTCCTCGCTCCTCGGTGCTCGGTCATCGCCGCCTACACCGGGGACTCCTCGGTGCTTGGTCATCGCCAGCGATGCTGGGGACTCCTCTCCCCTCGGTGCTCGGTCATCGCCGCCTATGTCGAGGACTCCTCGTTCCTCGCTCCTCGGTGCTCGGTCATCGCCGTCGACGCTGGGGACTCCTCGCTCCTCGGTGCTCGGTCATCTCTGCCTACGCCGGGGACTCCTCGCTCCTCGGTGCTCGATCATCGCCAATGACGTTGGGGACTCCTCGCTCCTCGGTGCTCGGTCATTGCCAGCGACGCTGGGGACTCCTCGCTCCTCGGTGCTCGGTCATCGCCAGCGATGCCGGGTACTCCTTGCTCCTCGATGCTCGGTCATTGCCAAGGACACCGGGGACTCCTCGCTCCTCGGTGCTCGGTCATCACCAGTGACGCCGGGTACTCCTCGCTCCTCGATGCTCGGTCATCGCCAGCGACGCTGGGGACTCCTCGCTCCTCGGTGCTTGGTCATCGCTAGCGACGCCAGGGACTCCTCGCTTGGTCATCGCCGCCTACGCCGGGGACTCCTCGCTCCTCGCTCTTCGATGCTCGGTCATCACCGCCTACGCCGGGGACTCCTCGCTCCTCGCTCCTTGATGCTCGGTCATCGCTGCCGACGCTAGGGACTCCTCGCTCCTCGGTGCTTGATCATCGCCGCCTACACCGGGGACTCCTCGCTCCTCGCTCCTCGGTGCTCGGTCATCGCCACCTATGCTGGGGACTCCTCGGTGCTCGGTCATCGCCAGCGACGCCGGGGACTCCTCGCTCCTCGGTGCTCGGTCATCGCCGCCTATGCCGGGGACTCCTCGCTCCTCGGTGCTCGGTCATTGCCGCCTACGCCGAGGACTCCTCGCTCCTTGGTTCTCGGTCATCGCCAGCTACGTTGGAAACTCCCTGGGTGGTCGGACATCGCCAGCTACGTCGGGGACTTCTCGGTGCTCAGATCTTGCTACGTCTCATCGGTTGCTATCAAGCTGCTCCATGCTGTTCGGATCAGGGTGCTGATCTTGGGTAGCACGTCTGGGGTCTTGATACGCGCATGTCAGACAACGTCGGCAAGCTTTTAGACTTCTTTGACCCTGCTACAAGATTCATTCTTCATCTTCTAGCAGGCTCGGGGACTAAGTGGGCACACTTCACCTTGTGGTGAATGTGCTTGTTCTCATCTCGAGGTTACGCCCTGGGATTGTCTGCCTGCTCGGCTGGTCTTCTACTGTCTGACCCTGGCACCACGTGACTATGTCACCTACTGTTAGGCTTGGGGACTAGCTATGGGGGTATGGCCCCCAAGACATGGGTTGCGCCCCCAGCGGTGGCCTGGCCCACAAGGTTAAGGCATGCACGGCGCTGCTCGGCGTGCACCGCAAGACATTGTATAGTACCAAATAGGATACTTTACTTATAACCCTGTCCCTTCGGACTATATAAGGAGAGGCAGGGGTCCCCTAGCGGATAGGCAACATCATGCTACTTGGTCATCCAGATCAATACAATACAACAAAGACACATGACGTAGGATATTACGTCGATCAGACGTCCTGAACCTGTCTAAATCGTTGTCTCTGTGCCTTGTGTCACCATTCGATTCCTGATCTTGTGCACCCCCACCGACAAATCTACCATCGTGGGATACCCTTCGATGGACTGCCGAGCATATTCTATCGACACAAGCCCATAGAATCTCCATCGAGGAGAGGCCAACGGGCCACCCAAGCCTATCTAACGACTCAGGCATCTACCAGGAGGTGGGTTAAGAAGTAGTGGAATGCCACATGAGGGCTCTGCCGACCCCATCAGCGGATGACAGACCCAAATTCCACTCGAACATGCCTGTTAGCGAGCTCACCGAGCGCGACACTCGAGCCATCGAGGCAAGTGTCGTTAGCTTAGCCCCACCAGTTGTGGAAACTGAGGATGGGGTGATGCATGAAACATGGCCGACCCCTACTAAGACCCACTAGGCTTGGGGGCTCAAGCCACCCGACCCTAAATCGGGAGATCGAGGTTCGAAGGCCGACCTGTAGAGTGCTCGAGGCCGCCTCGCGTCGAACAAGAGCCAGGGGAGAAAATGTAGATGAGCCCCTGTGGCCTCATCTCGACCTTCTCATTTGATCCTACCCTCTAGCCGAGCCCATAGAATCCCATTGTGGGGGCAACTGTTGGAAGGCGGGTTAAGGAGCGGCGAGATGCCACACGAGGGCTTTGCCGACCCCGTCACGAACGACGGAACCGGATTCCGCTCGAACATGCCCATTAGCAAGCTCACCGAGCACGTCACTCGAACCATTGAGGCGAGTGATGATTAACTCAACCCCTCTGGTTGTGGAAACCGCAGACAGGGCAACAATCACAAAGACAAGCCGACCCTTGACCAAACCCTTGCTACGCGTGGGGGCTCAAGGAAAGTTGGACTCACAAGGAGACCAAACACACGGTCGTAGAACAATAGCTCAGATCCTAAGGAGGGGATACACGTGAATACAAGAGATGCTTTCTCCTACTAGTGTCGCTATCCTCTCCTCGATCTTCAGTGACATCCGACCCCAGCAACGGTAAGGGGTCGAATCTCACTCGAGGGTTGATAAGGGTATAAATACACCCTTTTTTGAAACTGTTTACACCAAAATTTAGTAAACTTATCCTGGGAAGGAAGAGATGGCTAATGATGTCAAAAGCAAGAAAGTTTCCTAATTAAGGGATATTTATGAGCCAGCCAGGAAATATTATTTAATAAAATTGAGAGAGACATGACGTCCAGGTGCATATCAGGATGAAAGAAACAAGGACACGTATCAAACAAGGAAGCTTCATCAGCAAGGATTCTACATAAGGGAAATTAGAGTCCATGTATCTTGATATTTCTTTTTGTTATCTAGTCATGTTCGTTTAGGACTCTTATCAGCCTAGGGCATAAATATAAACCCTCGGCTATTGTATCAAGGACATCAATCAAATACAATTTACTTTTTTAGCTCCGTGCCAACCCTTAGGAGTAGGAGTAGTGTAGATCTCGACGAGTTCTTCAACAAGTAGGGCTGCATCGGTCTGGCCGACCTCCGACTTGTCTGTAAGTACCATCATGGCTTATACTTCTGTTTATACAGCTGCATCGGTTAAGTTCGACCTCCACTGTGAACTCTAGTATAAGCTAGTTATCGACTCTTATCTAGTTCAAGTACGGTTGCATCGATTCGGTCGACCTCCACTGCTTGAATTAGATTAAGGTCAACTTATCGGCTCTACCTAAGGGTGGCGTCCTTTGGGTAGATTCATTAAGTTATCGATCTTGCTGATGTTTTATTGATATTAGTTTGCAGCAACATCAACCTGCCCAGTCGAGATCGATTTAGATCGGCCTCATATCCTTTTAGTCCGGCGCTTGCTTCGTTACAACACGATGTTTCTTACTTTGAGCGACGGGTTATGTTTCATCAACTGTTCTATTTTGATCTTGATCATGCATAGTACACGGTTAAGGCACGTATGATCTTGAAGAGATTTCCTGGCTAGTTAAATCTGGTCTACGGTTCGCTATTATGGCTACAACAATCCGGTCGATCCCACGGATGGCACTATAGATTGGAGGATGCTAGTTAGTAGATTTGTTCTCGATTAGGTGTGACCTTAACTATTTGCTATGCCTGCATCGGCTAAATAACTGATCGTCTATGCTTTAACGCCTACAATGTGTTTACATGATTCTGTTTAACATAGGTAGACCTATTTACTTTAAAGGTTCAATTTGTTGTCTTTATCACAGCTGCATTGATCCAGTCGAACCCCACTGTTAGAGATAGCATGTTAGGTCTGATGAGTTTATAGGTTTGTATGTGTTAAATAGTCAATTGTTCGCATGTTGTAGTCCATCTTCACTCGAATCAGCTATTTCAGCCAATCCGCTTTGAGCTTTCACACATATAGCATGTCTTTCAGAAAGCCTATCAATGTATAAATGGTTTTATGGATTCTAAGGTTTTAGTTTGTTATTATCGTCATAGCTGTCATTGATCCGGTTGAACCTCACTGTTGATGGTAACATATTAGATTCAGAGCGTTTGTAGATCCATTTGCACTAAACAATCGATTGGTTCGCATGTTATATCCTTTCTCGTTAGATTCATCGGCTCTGTGATTCACACTAATAATATCTTGATGATCTCACCTACATCTACATGTACTGTACCCGTCAACATAAAATCAATCGCTACCCATGAGCTTTATAGTCCATAACAGCCGATTTCTGTGCATTTGATGATTATATTTCAGAATAATGATATTGGCTTGGAAGATCATGGATAAATTCTATCGACTCATCAACACGCATGAAATCCTAAGTGGCCTCCAGGTTACCTATCGGCTTGCATAAAATGAGTATAGCTCATTGGCTATAAAAACTAAATAGCCGATGGAGTATTAGCTGAATGGAGTTATTTTATTGAGAAGCTAATAGCCGATGAAGCATGGTCACGTAACGAAGTTCAAAAGGAGAATGATGTGGACCCCAAGCAGATCATCAGCCATGTGGATGAACAAGAGTGTCGAGGAAAATATCCACAACTACATTGGATGGGAAAAGGAAAGCGCTTACGAACCATGGCAGTTCATCGGCCTCCTACCACTGTTTGATCCACTGCGACACAACATCACGAAGAATAAGGCCAGCGATGGACGGTCCAATCAACAAGGTAGACGGATCCGCCAGGATGTTTGTAAAAGTGTAGATATGAGATCATGAAGTGGCTAGACACATCTATGGTGTACTAGTGATGGCGTGAACAACACGTCGGCGCTAAAGAAGATGGACATCAACATTGTAGTGAACGACACGATGGATACAGTTCCGAGTGCGTCGGACATCATACCGACGAATTTGGGTTGAGCATGATCTTGAGTACCATGTTCGCCAACTACGGCAAGGATGAACAAGAAGCGATGGCATGGTACAAAGGATGTCGCACGGCCCCAACCAGGCTACCACCAATCCTGACTCCTTCGGTGACGACAACCAGGACCGCCATGAGCTGTTAGAACTCGACAAGCAGGTCACAAAGTACGATGAGGTATTCAGTTCCAAGGAGCTACATACGTTCAAGGTCCACGACAAATTCATCATCAAGCTCAAAAACTTCAACTTATGACAACCGATGGCACGCATGTCAATAAAAGCCAATGAGGTCTTTTACTGCAAGTAGCCAAGAATCAAGAGTCTAGATATATAGAGATCGGCTGGGGGGCCAGTACTGGCTTAGTTTCCACTTCAACTGATGGATCCGGTGATGAAGCCATTTGGCCTGATAGACACGATGTGGCCGACTCAAGTAGAGCTACAACCAGCAAAGGTACGTCTGTAGTGGACGACCGCGTGTGACATAAAGAGCTCGAATACGCAGATGGTGTTCTGAATGCACAATCGGCTATGTAGAGCCGATGATCAGAGTGAGAACAGGAATCTATCGTGGACTATCACATATGCAAGTATTGATATGATGGTCGAGAACCAGGACTCCAAATATATTGTGACACGGGATGCATATATGAAGAAATAAATAAAAGGAAAATTTGCATGGGTGCGTCTACAAAAATAGGTGGAGTCTGAACTCAGGTTTTTCGTAGGTCAGGTTTGCATGCTATTATAAATGGCTGATAGGTTAAGGAAATATTTCTTCAAATTACCCCACCATTGGCCGAGTGATTTTGAGCAATAACCATCGGCCGAAGGTTATTATCGACATACAGAAAATCGGCTCCAAGTATTGAAAGGTTCTCAGAGTTTGTTTAAATATTGCGGTAGCCAAGAACAAAGGTACCAAGTCAATAGCCGATAGGATGCTCGGAGTATATCATTGTTATGCCAACCGATGCAAGCAAGAGAAGATCAAATTAATAATGATTATTCTAATATATGGAGATCGGCTATTTTTACATTGGCTTACTATTCATGGATGCGTACATGACATGGATTAATTGAGATTGGCTATTTTACATATGCATGAAGGCGTTTTACTGTCAGTGGCATTTATTGAAAAGCAGACCAGGAAGCAAGGAATTGTTGTTTCTTTAAGTTGCCATGCGAGGAAGGTCTTGTCGATGATGCATTTACTCTCCAAGCTGACGAAGACCAATCACCTCTCTTGAGATAGAATCGGCTGTTGGTTCAAGACCTTACCCTTCAGACTGATGGAGTCTGTAGCTGATCAACAAAGGTGTAAGACTAGTGAGATATCAGTTTCTGGTACAGTAGTGGAATTTCAAGAATAATCACATAGAGCCAATGAGGATCAACATAGCCAATGACCGTCGCTAGTTTGATTGTCGAGGTCACATTGAGTTTTCCTCCATGGGTTATTATCATCGACTGTTCGACCAAGTATATTTTTTATAAGGAAAATTCATCATGGGAGGTTGTATCAGAGATACAGAAAAGGTTGATAGCCTGACAGCCGATAGGAGACCATCGGCTAAAAATTATTATCGACATGCAAAAGATGGTGGAGATTAGCTATCAATAAGGATATCAGGACAAGGTCATCTGGCTTGATTACTTCATCATCATCGCCAAGGACACCATTGTCATTCAGGAGGTCAGATCTCCAGAGCGAGGACTAGTGATGGCTATCGATGCCCTATGTCCTGGATGCCATCTTCCAATGAAGTAGAATTGGCTACCCCCAAGCCTATGAACCATTTGTTCCCCAAGAGTGGATAAACAAGCATGAGGACCGGTGTATCACGTCATGCTAGGAGCCAACAAATTCTCACTGGAATTCTTGCTTGACACGCTCAACATCTCGTTGGAGCATGACTTGCTGGCAATGGTCGACTGGGTAGAGACTGCTATGTACGTGTGGCGACACAAGGTTAGTGACAATAGCAACAAATTACCATGGAACAAGATCAAGGAAGTCATGGCTGACGGCGATGACAAGGAAGTGATGCTGGCAAACAAGGTTGTGGACCTCCTCCTCTACATCGACTATATTCTCTCGTGGAGGCATAACCGATGGATGAGCAAAGGATGTGGAAGAGTCTGGGCCATAACACGACAAATGTTGCTCATTGTTGTCCACACGGAGTCTCATTGATATGGCGAGTGACCATAGCTGCATCATGTCCAAGGCATCCATGTCCTTCTCGGAGCAATGCAGCAGCGTCGACATCAGTAGACTATTTGAGCCGACCGCCACAGTGGCCAAGCTCCTTGGCCGATCCTTAGCATTGACCATGACAAGATAGGAGCTGGCGGATGATAGGGTCTCTAAGCTCGTGCTTGGTGAGGACATGTCCGACTACAACAAAGGCGTCTGCACTACCATGATGTACCTACAACGCGCTCAGCGGCCAACGCAGGAAGCCTCTTGGCCAGCCCTGACCGTTGTTGCAGTTTGTGGCTTCGGCAAGCGATTTTTTTCACAGTGCTCTTTCTATGTTCTCAACTTGATATGATTGCGGGATTTTTGAAACTAACAATCGCCTTATTAAAAGTTAGAAGTAGTAAATGAAAGATTGCTCGCAATCGGCTTAGAATTGGAAGATCAAGACATCAAGCTGATAGAGCCCTTTATGTAGTGCATGCAAGCCAGATTTCCATGCATATATATACACGATGTACATGGGCACAAAAAGGATGAGTCAGATATTGGAAGTATGTGCGGTCATTCCATATCATATGTTTTATTAAGAACACAGAGATCATAAGGCTAACGAAGTCTAGCTTATATGTACATACTAGGAGAAAGTTCGAGCAAAGGCATTCATCGGTTCAAAGCAGAGGTACGCATATTCTTTATTTCATGCTTTTCCTGTCACTTGTGAACAATCTATCATAGGGAAAATATGCTATCTAAGTAGTTGATGAATGAGATATGGTATGATAAAAGAAACCTTGCTTCCGTTTGCAGCTTGTCTCCTCAATGATGTTGAATTTCCTACCGGAGCCATATATTAGTCTCATTAAAAACCTTCCACATAAGTTGCTTGCTTTATGTTGAGTTTTGTCAAGTCTTGTTCACCCTTGTTGAGAGATTTATGATGTTCCCACGATCAAGATCACGTACACGCCACATATATGTGATGCTTCTATACTGGAACTACTCAAAAACATGTTTTTCATCCACATCAAAATATTCTTCTCCTACACTGGGAGAAGACAAAAAATATGTTAGGTTTTATTAGAATAAATGCTCCAAGTTGTTGATAATATTTCTCTCAAAAATTTGTTATAAAGAGAGACATGGGTTATGCGAAAATATATAAAAGATGGATACAAAAGAAGTCCAAAATAAATAAATAAAAAAAGGGAAAAAGAAAAGATGAGAAAAGATAGCCCATGTTCTCGCAAAAATATTCCATAAGAGAGAAATATATTTCAAAGAGCATAGTAGAATTAGGTTAGCCACCAAATATTCCACGCACATGCACATCTTGATCTAAGAGTATGATTTTTCTCTCCTTGGATCCGGGATTTGACCTTACAATATATGCAAGGTAAGTACGCTACATATTTTATCCCTACCTAAAACTCCACATAATCTTTTTAGAAGTAGGATAAGAAGAGACAAAACAATGTTTTGACGAGGAACTATACACATTGAGCGGTCTGAGAGAATCATTTGAGGAGCAAAGCTATGTTTTAATTTGAAAATCTTTCAAAAACCCAAGTTTTTTGAGCAGGGGAAGAGAGGGTGACTAGATTCTAATCCGTTCCATTCCTCAACCACCCAAGATAGTATGGTAGACACTTCAAATTTCACATGTGTAGGTGAGGATTGGAATAAGGTAATATCGCTGCTAGTAAATTTCTCAGCTCCTTGGAAGAAGACTATCGACAAGAATACCTTAACTTTTATGCAGCATATTTCCGTACTACCGGTTAACTTGTATTGCTATGATCGAACTCGGGGGGGGGGGGGGCAGCTCCTAATCGGCTAAAGCAGATGAACGGAAATGTAGAGAAATATCGATTTTGAAGTTATCAATATCAAAAAGATGATGGAGCCGATGCAACTTTTAGTGATTGCAATCAAATGTCATCAGCTGGGGAAAAGAAGACCATTGGATCAAAAAAGTTCGAAGCATGAAAACTCATACTTCAAAATAGGGGGGCCTGTGTTTACACCAAAATTTGGTAAGCTTATCCTAGGAAGGAAGAGATCAGCGGATGATGTCAAAAGCAAGAAAGTTTCCTAATTAAGGAATATTTATGAGCCAGCCAGGAAATATTATTTAATAAATTTGAGAGAGACATGACGTCCAGGTGCATATCAGGATGAAAGAAACAAGGACACGTATCAAACAAGGAAGCTTCATCAGCAAGGATTCTGCATAAGGGAAATTAGAGTCCATGTATCTTGATATTTCTTTTTGTTATCTAGTCGTGTTCGTTTAAGACTCTTATCATCCTAGGGCATAAATATAAACCCTCGGCTATTGTATCAAGGACATAAATCCAATCAATCAAATACAATTTACTTTTTAGCTCCGTGCCAACCCTTAGGAGTAGGAGTAGTGTAGATCTCGGCGAGTTCTTCAACAAGTAGGGCTGCATCGGTCCGGCCGACCTCCGGCTTGTCTGTAAGTACCGTCATGGCTTATACTTCTGTTTGTACGACTGCATCGGTTAAGTTCGACCTCCATTGTGAACTCTAGTATAAGCTAGTTATCGACTCTTATCTAGTTCAAGTACGGCTGCATCGATCCAGTCGACCTCCACTGCTCGAATTAGATTAAGGTCAACTTATCGGCTCTACCTAAGGGTGGTGTCCTTCGGGTAGATTCATTAAGTTACCAATCTTGCTGATGTTTTTATTGATATTAGTTTGCAGCAACATCAACCTGCCTGGTCGAGATCGATTTAGATCGGCCTTATATCCTTTTAGTCCGTCGCTTGCTTCATTACAACACTATGTTTCTTACTTTGAGCGATGGGTTATGTTTCATCGGCTGTTCTATTTTGATCTTGATCGTGCATAGTATGTGGTTAAGGCACATATGATCTTGAAGAGATTTACTGGCTAGTTAAATCTAGTCTATGGTTCGCTATTGTGGCTGCAATGATCCGGTCGATCCCCACTGATAGCACTATAGATTGGAGGACGCTAGTTAGTAGATTTGTTCTCGATTAGGAGTGACCTTAACTGTTTGCTATGCCTACATCGACTAAACAATCGATCGCCTATGCTTTAACGCCTACAGTATGTTTACATGATTCTATTTAACGTATGTAGATCTATTTACTTTAAAGGATCAATTTGTTGTCTTTATCATGGCTACATCAATCCGGTCTAACTCCACTGCTAGAGATAGCAGGTTAGGTCTGATGAGTTTATAGGTTTGTCTGTGTGAAATAGTCGATTGTTCGCATGTTGTAGTCCATCTTCACTCGAATCGGCTATTTCAGCCGATCCGCTTTGAGCATTCACACATATAGCATGTCTTTTAGAAAGCTTATCAATGTATAGATGGTTTTACGGATTCTAAAGTTTTAGTTTGTTATTATCATCATAGATGCCATCGTTCTGGTCGAACCTCACTATTGATGGTAACAGATTAGATTCAGAGTGTTTGTAGATCCATTTGCACAAAACAGTCAATTTGTTCGTATGTTATATCCTTTCTCGTTAGATTCATCTGCTCTATGATTGACACTGATAATATCTACCTAGCTAATGATCTCACCTACATCTACGTGTATTGTACCCATCAACATAACATCAATCGCTACCCACGAGCTTTACAGTCCGTAACAGCCGATTTCTGTGCGTATCGGCTATTTAGTTGATTTTCCTGTCTGGCTGCTCTCGAAGCGGCACACTTGGAACTGTCTGGACAAAGACCGGTATGTTTCACCTTAAATTACTGATAAACTTTCCCTCCTTGTCAATTATAGGTCAAATTGACTAGCACGCCTCGGGAGGAATTCGCAGGATCGGTTACTCCTGCGTTGAATCCAAGCGGATCTACAGGCTCATCCGAAGCAGATCCATCCGACTTGCTGTGTGTCGACATTTTCATGCCGACAAAAATAGCCACCATGCCCGACCTCTTCCTCGTGTTAAACCTAGTGGCAAGGATTGTAGAAATGAACAACTGAACAGGACAGGTCGAACTGCAAGAAACCTATGCCTCGGCGGCTACGGTATCTTTGCTCACCAGCGTAAATAGAGTTTCCCTCCTACACCTAGGGCCCTACGATCTTAACGAATAGAAGGGTCAGAATATGTGAGCCCCTTTTTCGCATACAAAAAGGGAGGAAAACAAGTTCAATCAAACAAAACGAAATGATGAGTTTGTTTTTTGCTAGACATAAGGGTCGGCACTTGTCCACTGATTACAATAATGATCATCCGACCTATTTGACTAACTAGCCCCTCCGAGGGAGAACTATGTCTTCGATTTTGTCTGCCAGGTCCCGCGCAAGAGGAGCCACTGCCATCTCTATCTCTTCCTGCTCATGGGCTTTGTAGCCAGGAGTGAAGCTGAGGCTCATCGTCTCCAAGTCGATGATGTCCGTGTAATGAGAACGAGCAATTGCAAAGGCTTGGTTGATCCCAGCGTGAAGGGTGTTCATTTCAAGCTACCACACCCATGCCGTGATATCGACGGCATGGGCTATGAGCGAACTGGTCCCCTCCGACCGCACCACCTCTAGGTCATCATAGACCACTCTGAGGGCGGCGCTCAGGATACCGAGCTCGTCGCTCTCTGCCCAAAGGTTCCTTCTCACCTCGGCGAGCTCCGTGGCAAGCCCGACAGAGATGCCCTCGGCCTCCAGCCTCTAGGTTGTCGCGGTTCCAAGCTCGGCCTAGAGGGAGCTGATCTTCTGCTACGCATCATCATGCTCTAGAATAGCCTGGTCGCACTCCTCATGGGCCACGCCATGCTATGAGCTGAGCCTCTCCATAGTTTGGAGCAGCTCAATCGACTTCTTGCGTAGCTAGGCGACCGCCTCGGCATCCTGACTCGCCCTCCGCTCTAGGGCCTTGAGCTTCTCCTTGGCTCCTAGCATTAGCTCCCGCTCCCTGTCAGCCTTGGCCAGAAGGTCGAGGATCTGCCAGCTGGTCTCGGCGTCCTTCTGGAGCAGCTCGTCCTGCTCCCTCCTGACTTTGGTGGCCTCCTCGTCATCCTATTGTGACCTCACCGACTGGGCCTCGAACGCCCTCTCAGCCTCGTCCGCATGTCGATGGGCCTCGGCCTCCCACAGTCAGAGAGTGTCTGCCTCCTCGGCAAGGGGAGTTAGCTCGGCCACCCTCTATAGGGCGGCAATGAGCTGGGCGATCACATCCCTGCACAGGCGTGCCTCTTTGACAAGGCGGTCCCAGTTCTCCTAGGATTTCCCCCGACTGCGAGCGATAAGGCACTAAAAAAAAGATGATGGTCAGAACACAAAAATACATGAAGAAAGAAGAGGACGAGAGGCAAGATCTAGTGAATACCCGGCCAGTGGGAATGATGACTTTGTGCAGGGCACCCCTAGCATGGTTCAAGGCTTCCAACATGGCCGAATCCCCTCGTCAAGACTCTCCCGCTCCATTCTTCTTAGCGGGACCGTCGAGGGTGAAGAGTGTCGACGTCAAGTCCTATGGATTCATCCACCGAAGCAAGGGCTTATCCCATGTGGGTGAGTGGATGCCCCCGACTTTAGGGCTAGGGATGATTCCCCACCGGTCCACTCTGCTACCACCACAACGTCCGAGGACCCCCTAGCCATGTCCCCCTTCATCCGGCTCACGTCGGGCACCGTCACCTAGGCCGCCGGTCCACCACAGTTGCATATGGCTATGTCTCGCCTGTCACAGCCACTGCCACCTCCACCTGCGTCGGCGGGGCCTCGACCGGCGGTGGCATGCCCGCCACGGTTGGCACTACAAGCGTGGCTGATAGCTCCGTCCGCCCCATCGTCGGCAACGGTATCACCTGCCCTAAAGCACACATAATTTCATACAATAGCCAATACAATCCAATAGAACATAGGAGTAGGGTATTACATCACGCTGATGGCATAAACCTGTCTAACTATTGTGTCTTTGTTGCCTTCTTATTCTTAATTACATGCATCTCTACCGATCAATCTACCTTCGTGGGATACCCCTCGGAGGACTACCAATGATATTCTATAGACAGTTGGTGCGCTAGGTAGGGGTGTGCGTGTTGTTTCCATGATGAACAAGATGGTATGTTTTATAGGCTCTTCATCCCTCCCATAGCTCGGCTAGATCTACATGGTCAGTTCTATCTCTTGGATCATCAATGCTGACAGAGCCAAAGAGCTCATCGAGCCGGTGCAGATTAATATAGTGCAGATCACCCCAACACCTACGACTACAGATCTAATCTTGAAACCGCCTCCGAGGTCGTCCTCATCGACAATTCGCCGCCCGCTCCCCCGTTACTCGAGGAGGCAAATCAACAACGACGTTCTGATCGCATCCATCGATTAGGTTGGCTAGAAGCTCACCGATTGCCTCTCCATCGCAAAATCATCCCTGACCACTCTAGTTCAGCGCGGACCACCCTCTGATTCAGATCTATCGGAGGTGGATCAGGAAACTCCTACGGTTACGGCCCTACCCTTTGGGCCCACCAACATCGCCACCATCTATCAAGATGCCCTAATGAGCAACTTTGCCGACCAGGTGGGAGATATCCATCCTCTCGCCAACTAGATCGTCGACCAGCTCTCACCGACGGTCAACATGCTACACGTCGGCCGATGCCCTAAAGCATCCCTCTAAACCATCCTGGAGGAAAATCTAGACTCTGAGTCCTAGGGCTCTATAGAGACTGTCGCTGAAACCATCGCCGTACAACCTCCTTTCCCTCCCTTCCGTGGAGGAGGAATTTTCAACATCAGCGTCAATAGCCCCCCACGGGATGGGAAACTGAGGAGGACCACGCCGCCCGCGTCAATAGGAATGCCAACCGTGTGCATCACTGAGCAAATCAGGCTACCCTTGCGCTAGCCGAGGCTGCTCACAACGATCAGCACGACTTGCAAGGAAGGCCATGCCCACTCCAATGCTACCTCGATGACAAATTTATTCGTGTTGATGGCCATGACGTCTACAAGACCCCAAGCGCCAACTTGGCCATGGCCACCAATAAGCTTGCTTGACTTTCGCAAACATTGGAGGTTGCCAAGGTTGCCACCATGCTTAAAGCGGTGCACT
Source organism: Miscanthus floridulus (assembly GCF_019320115.1). Classification (NCBI taxonomy): domain Eukaryota; kingdom Viridiplantae; phylum Streptophyta; class Magnoliopsida; order Poales; family Poaceae; genus Miscanthus; species Miscanthus floridulus. Next base: position 125,004,162 of record NC_089580.1, on the reverse strand, counting down.
GTTAGGTCAACGAGATCCGCCAGGATCAGAGACCTTCCTACTCCACGAGCACGATTCACCGATCCACCACGCCGAGATCTAATCACCACCCTAGCTGAAGTTGTTTCGCCAACCAGCACCTCGACGATGGACAACCTCTCTAGGGGGGAGCTAGGGCCAACCGCATCGACCACCCTCACTAACTCGACCAGGAAGTTGACCAGGATGTCCGAGCGCACATCAACAATCTCCAAGACGCGTGACATCATATCGATGAGCGCCATTTCTCTCGCCACGAAGAAGAAGTATGCCGCCATCAAGAGTACGAGCAAGAGTTCGGTAATTCGGACTCAGTCCTCTAGCCACTCAACATCGGCAACGCCGTAGATCACGACGGCGATGACCTCGAAGGCCCCGAGCATTCATAAGGGCACTCTAGACGCTCCAGTGGCCCCATGGTTTCAAAATCACCGGGGTCAAGCCCCACATAGTGGCTACAGGCTTATGCCACTGTTGTGCGCGCCACCGGGGGAGATACCAGCGTCATGGCGACCTATCTTCCCAGCATGCTCACATCAACTATGATGAACTGGATCACAAGCCTCGCCCCAGACTCCATTGGATCTTGGGAAGAGCTGAAGAAGGTCTTCACCGACAACTACATGACTACGTGTACTCGGTCGGGCACCAAGCATGATCTGAACCGCATCTACCAGAAGTCATCTGAGCTCCTCCGTAGCTACATTAGACACTTTTTTGAGATGAGGAATTCTATTCCTAACATCATAGAAGCTGAGGTCATCGCCGTCTTCGTCTAAGGACTCCATCACCACGACCTCCGCTCTAAGTTCAATCGCAAGCCACCTAAAGGGATTAGCGAGATGATTACGACCGCCGATCAGTATGCCAATGCCAAAGAGGCTAAAGTACGCTTTAATGAGGATGCGGGCACTCATCGCCCAACTCATCACAGCGATGAGCGACCCGATGACCGACGCCATAGCGACCGCCGCTACGACGACCACAGTCACCATCGTGAGAGCGGTCGTGACCGGCCAGAAGGGTCTAAATCTAGTCAATATCACCACCGCCAACCAAACCACATTGTCACCACTGTTGATGAACCTTGGGCCAAGTGCAACTATGACAAGTAGTACAAGAAGATTCTTGAAGGCCCATGCCCTCTCCACAAAAATAGCAAGCATAAGATGAAGGACTGCTTTGGCCTAGCTAAGGAGTTCTAGGCTAAAAAGCCGGACGACGACAACAACGACGGAGCCGGAGACCACCGACCACCTGGGGGCAACAATAATGCCTTCTAGGATCATGACAAAGTGGTCACCACCACCTTCGGGGGCTAGGCGCCGTCGAGAGTAGAAGAGATCAGAAGCTCACCGCCCATCGGGTGCTCGCCGTAAACGCGAAAGACGTCATCGCCAACCCCAGCTATCACCCCTAGTCTGAGGTCCCCATCACCTTCAGCAGGGCTGACCAGTGGGTAGACATCCCTTACATAGGGCATTTCCCCCTCATTCTTGATGCAACAGTCAGAAAAGTGCTTTTCAGGAAAGTACTCGTCGACGGCGGAAGCGCCCTGAACCTCCTCTTCGTCGGAGCCCTAAGGGAGCTGGGCCTCGAGATAGGAGACCTCGCACCCTCTGACTCCTCCTTCTAGGGTGTGGTACCTGGCAGGGCATCTAAACTGCTTAGAGAGATCACTATCCCAGTACAGTTCGGCACGGCTAGCAACTACCATGTCGAGCACATCAACTTCTATGTCGCCGACTTCAACACTGCCTACCATGCCATACTTGGTCGGCCAGCTATGGCCAAGTTCATGGCCATACCACACTATGCCTATTTGGTGTTAAAGATGCCTTCGCCTGTAGGAGTCCTGGCCCTACGGGCCAACCTCTCCATTGCCTATGCCTGCGAGACAGAGAGTCTCGCCCTCACCAAAGCCATTGACCTCTCCATCCAGATGGCTAGCATGGTCATCGATGCCAAGATGGTGCCCATCGATGACCTGGAGATCCTAGTGTCGGAGCCTCCGTGCGCCTCTGCCAAGTCCAAGGAAACTAAGGAGGTCGGCCTCGGCCTTGACGACCCCTCTAAGACCGTGAAGATTGGAGCTCACCTCGACCCCAAATAGGAAAGCATGCTCGTCTCCTTCCTACATGCCAATGCCGACGTGTTTGCTTAGAAACCTACAAACATGCCAGGGGTACCACGGGAGAAGATCGAGCACTCCTTGAACGTCTCGCCGACCGCCAAACCGATCAAGCAGAAACTCCGATGATTCAGGCTAGACAAGAAGGAGGCTATTAGGGTAGAAATAAAATGGCTCCTAGCTACCAGATTTATTAAAGAAGTGTATCATCCTGAGTGGTTAGCAAACCCTGTTCTCGTTCAAAAAAAGAATAAAGAATGGAGAATGTGTGTTGATTACACTGATATCAACAAACACTGCCCTAAAGACCCCTTTGGTCTTCCTCGGATAGACGAGGTTGTAGACTCCACCGCCGGCCATGAACTGCTCTTCTTCCTTGATTGTTACTCTGTCTATCACCAGATATCCCTCAAGGAAGATGACCAGATCAAGACGTCATTCATCACGCCTTTTGGTGCGTACTGCTATACCACCATGTCCTTTGGACTCAAGAACACCAAGTCGACCTACCAAAGGGCCATCCAGATGTGCCTCGATCAATAGATAGGCCACAACGTCGAAGCTTACATTGATGATGTGGTCGTCAAGTCCAAGACTGCCGACAATCTCATCGCCGACCTCGTGGAAACGTTCGCGAACATGAAACGATACAGATGGAGGTTGAACCCTTCAAAGTGCACCTTTGGAGTTTGATCCGGCATACTCCAGGGCTACATCATCGGCGCCCATGGCATCGAGCCCAACCCTGACAAGGTCTTCACCATCACCAACATGAAATGGCCAACCTGCGTAAAAGACATATAGAAGCTTACAGGTTGCATGGCTACTCTCAGCCGCTTTATATCACGCCTCAGCAAAAAGGGACTACCATTTTTCAAACTCCTCAAGGCCTCCAAGTGCTTCTCCTGGTTGGAGGAGACAGATATAGCTTTTGAGCAGCTTAAGTTGTTTCTAACGAAGCCTCTGATCACCAAATGAAACCCTACTGATCTACATCGCCGCCACTTCTCGCGTCATTAGCATAGCTATTGTCGTTGAATGCGAGGAGGCCGGGCATGCCTATAAGGTGCAACATTCAGTCTACTTCATTGGTGAGGTCCTTAACGAGCCCAAAACTTGTTATCCTCAAGTAAAAAAACTGCTATACGCTATTCTGATCACGTCACGCAAGCTCCGTTATTACTTCGAGTATTACAATATCGCCGTGGTCACCGAGTTCCCTCTAGGGGACATCCTCCGCAACAAAGAGGCCAATGGACACATCATCAAGTGGGTTGTCAAGCTCGGCACTTACTCCATTGAATTCAGAAGTAGGCCTACCATCAAGTCACATGCGCTCGCTGACTTCGTCGCTGAGTGGACCGAGATCTAAGAGCCCATCCCCGCTACTTGCCCTGAGCACTGGGTGATGTGCTTCAACGGTGCCCTTAACATCAACGGTGCTGGTGCTGGCATTTTATTCATTACACCAACCAAACACAAGCTCTGATATGTTCTCTGAATACATTTTCTAGCCTCCAACAATGCTGCCGAATATGAAGCATGTCTCCATGGACTCCGTATAGCCGTCAAGCTCGATGTCAAACACCTCATGGTATACAGAGACTCCACGCTAGTCATCAACTAGCTCAACAAAGACAGGTCCTGCTCTAGTGAAAAGATGGACGCATACTACGTCGAAATTAGGAAACTCGAAGGGAAGTTCTACAGTATCGAGTACCATCACGTGGTATGAGATCAAAATCAGCTCGCTGACCACCTATCTAAGATAGGCTCTTCTTGCGTCATGATTTTGCTTGGGGTCTTCGTTCAAGACCTCTTTACGTGTTTATTAAGGAAGAGAAGGAAGTTCAAGAAATTCCCCTCGCCGAGCAGTTAGTACTTACAGTACCTTCATCGGCCGCCGACTAGAGGGAATAGTTCATCAAGTACCTCACCAACGCCGACGTACCCGCTGACAAGACTGAAACTGAACGCCTAATCCATCAAAGCAAGCATTATGTGCTGGTAGACAGGTACTTGATGAGGAAAAGTGCCAAGGAAGGGATACTGCGGAAATGCATCACCCAAGAAGAGGGAGTGAAACTACTTGAAATTCACTCTGGTTCCTATGGCAATCACGTGGCCTCGAGAAACCTAGTTAGCAAAGCTTTGCGAGCTGGTTTTTATTGGCCCACGGTTATCGCCGACGTAGAAGACCTCGTTCGACATTGTGAAGGATGCCAGTTTTTTGCAGAGAAGATACATGTGCCGGCACAAGAATTGCAAACCATCTCAGCTTCCTAGCCTTTTGCATGCTAGGGACTAGACATGATCGGGCCATTTAAGCCAGCGCCAGGTGGTTTTCGGTATGTGTATGTCACCATCAACAAGTTCTCCAAGTGGATCGAATACAAACCACTTGTTTCGGCTACTGCAAAGAAAGCAATCGAGCTCTTCAAAGACATCATCCACAGATTCGGTCTCCCAAACAGCATTATCACCAACCTCGGAACTACATTCATGGGTCATCATTTTTGGGACTTCTATGAAGACCAATGCATCTCCGTCAAATACATCTCCATTGCCCATCCTAGAGCCAACGGCCAGGTCGAATGGGCGAATGGCATGATCCTTGATGCCCTCAAAAAAGGTTATATCAGAAAGAGGAAAAGCATCCAGGAAGATGGCTCAAAGAGCTCCCAGCTGTGGTCTAGGGGACTGCGCATTCAAGCTAGTCGCAGCACCGGTGTGTCTCTATATTTCTTGGTCTATGGCTCAGAAGCCATACTTCCAGTGGACATTGCCTTCCAAGCACCTAGGGTGAAACATTATAATGAAGAGCAAGCCACAGCTGTTCAAACAGAGGACATCGACAGGGCCGAAGAAGAACGCCTAATCACCTGCATCCGTATAGCCAAATACCTAGAAGGCTTATGAAGATACTACAACCGCAACATCAAAGGTCGTTCATTTGCTGTCGGCAACCTCGTTCTCCACAGAAAATAGAAAACTGAAGGGATGCAGAAGCTCTCCTCCCCTAGGAAGAGCCTTATGTGGTCAAAGAGGTTACCCGACCAGGGTCTTACCGGCTATGTCACTTGGATGGAATTGATATCCCCAATTCATGGCATATCGAGCACCTTATACGTTTCTATCCTTGAAACGCTCTAGATATGTATTCTCCACTCCATAATAAATGAAGTTTTGGTCACCATAATTTGTCTCCATTATTTCTCCATTACGATTTAATCTCCATTTGCGGTTGCCAGCTCTAAGCTACTCCTTAACAAACTCCAATACGTGATCTCCATAAACGCTCCACCACGTTTCTCCATATCTCCAAGATATTTCGCCAACCGTCGAGCAGCGCATGTTTTGCTCTGTGTTCTTTTGACAAAACCCAGTCTTCGATCTCTCCCTACATGTGCTACAGGCTCCGTGCTCTGCATTATGGGTGGTCGGCTGTGGTTCCTTGGTCACGTCTGTTCCTCCTACATGTGCATGGGCTCTGTGCACGACGTTATGGAATATGGGCTAGCCAAGGCCAAGAGCTCAGTAACAAACTAACTGCTCGGACGCTACTTATACTACGTATAATCACGTTAGGGTCAACACTACAATGATTTTTCACCAAAATACTGGCAAACTGCATAAACATGCACATGTCACTTTACAACATTTATACACATACATAAATGATTGTCTGCGCTCTCATGAGTTTTAACTATCATCTCCAGCTGTTACGGATCACTCTCTGAGCAGGTCATTATGTTTGGCTCTCCCCGTCCACCTCGCCGAACAGGTCGACGTCTCCGGCCAACCTCTTCGCCACGTCCTCCACCTTATCTTCAAGCTCCTGCTACTTCATCGCACCAGTACCTCTGGCAAATCCATCCCCTATCGCTCGTAGGTCGATGGTAGGGTAATGAGACTGGACTACCGCCAGGGCATGGGTCACGGCAGAGATAGTGGCATCATGGTTGAAGCTTTTGAAGTTCTCCCATGCCGCCTTACACCTATTGATGATGGTGTCTAGACGAGGCGGCCTATAGTCGGGCTGAGGAGCTACCTCCATGTTGATGTAGTCAAGCACCGGCCTAACTTCGGCCACCATGGCATCAAACTTTCTCCTCTGAGTTTGTAACACCCTAAAAAATTTGCCTCTTTTGAAATAGAGTTAAAATAAGTTATTTATGAATTTTGTGCACATGAAATATAGGAAAAATAAAAGAATTCATTAAATTAAAAATACATCATAAGGTAGCAACATGTTTGATGCATACATGCCATTGCATTTGATTTTATTGGTTGAGTGGTTTTAAATGAAAAGTCAAAATGGTTAAAATTGCTTTTGAAATGAAATTGAAAATGGCTTTGAAATAAAAGAAATGAAAGAAAAGAAAATTAGAAAATAAAAGTATTTTTAAAGTTGTAAAGTTTATCTTGGAAAGCCTAATGGAATTGACCATTTTTATTGAAAGAGAAAGTATATTTGAAACCATACTCGAATTGGATTTGAATTTAGCTTGGAATTGAAAAATATGTTCAGACTCTATTTGAATTTGCATTTAGTTTACATTTGAATTGGCTTTGAAAACTAAATAGGAAAAAGATTTTGAATTGGAAAAAATATCCCTTCTTTCTATTTTTGACCCAACCTCGGAACCAGCCCAGCATAGGTTTTGGCCGGCCCTTTTCCTTTCTTCCCGGCCTGGCCTGCTAGCCAGCCCAGCCGCCTCTCTTTTCCCCTCTTTCCCATTTCCCGCGCTCGGCCCACTTCTTCCCTTCTCTACCCGGCCTGGCCCAGCCCCGCACCCCGGTCCGCTTCAGCCTGTCTCGCGCAGCGCCCGCTCTGCTCGGCCTAATCCGCTCGGTGGCCCGCTCCTCCTTTCTCCTTTTCCAGCGCGCCGGCCTGCTCTTCCCGGCCCACTGCCGCGGCCCGCCTCGGCTTCGCCCGCACGCGCTCAGCGCACTGTCGCAGCCCGCTTTGGCTTTCAGCGCCCGCCGCTCTCTCTCTCCCTCTCGCTGCTCCGCTGGTCCCGCGCGTCAGCCGCCGCATGTGTTTTCTTCTCCCTCACCGCGCTGCCGGCCCCACCCGTCAGCCGCCACCGCCCACTTTCCCTTCTTCCCCGACGCGATTCCTTTCCTTTCTTGCTCCCAGTAATGGCGCACGCCCGTATGGAAATCCACCGCGCCGACGCTCCTACAAGGCAAGCCGCCCATGCCCGTGCGGCAGGTAATCGCCGCGCCCCGCTCCCCCTTCCTTCCACGCCGTGCCCGCCCGCCTATAAAACCTGAGTCGGACGCCCTCCCTCCTCCCTTTCTCTGTTTTCCATCGCAGTCGCCACCGCCACCGGCTAACACCTCCTCCCGAGCGCTATTCTCATCTCCGACGACTCCCAGAGCTTCGCCGTTGTCCCCCGCGACCGTAGGTGCCTTCCTTTCTCGGTTTTTGTCACGGTTTGCTCGGATTTCACCTCACCCGAACCTCCCTCTCTCTCCAGTCATCGCCGTCGCCGTCGACTACCCCCTACCGAGCCTCCCCGAACGCCGCAACCACATCCGGACGCTTCGCGGTGAGTTTCTCCACCTCCCCGTGCCCTCCGTTCATGATTTGGTGCACTAGGACACCGTAGCCCAAGCACCAGTTCGCACTGGCCATGGCGCCACCGGCATCTTCCTCTTCCCCGGCGAGCCACTGCCCTACCCTCACCCCTGCGCCGCCGGATGTTGATTGAACGGTCAAGATTGCGTACCCCTTCGGGGTTAAGTGGCCGGTCCACCGTAGACTCGTGGACCCGGCGCACCGTGCCGCGTCAGCCGGTCCACCAAGCCACGTGGTGCACCGCACTAGTCCCTGGCTGCCGCGTGGCGCTCAGTCAGTAGCCCGGGTCAAACCCCCAGTCAGCAGCCACGGGTCAACCCATGGTCAGCCTTGCACGTTTTGCAATAAAGCCTCCTATTTTCCTAGAATCAACCCGCAGTCCATATGAGTTCAAAATAATTGTTTTTCAGCCCTGATTTTATTCGGTTAGGCCCCTATAATTTCCAGAAATAGTATGCCCAGTCCAAAATACATTTAAATTCAGATTTTTAATTGTTTTAATTCAAATTTGAGTTCAAATATTCACAGAAATGCCACTGAACCTTATTTCATGCGTAACTTTTGCGTTTTAAGTCCGATTTGATCCGTTCAAATTGCGTTAGGACCGTGATTACGTTGTCTACGTGTTTATACAACTGTTAGCCATGTTTTCAACACTTGAAATTCATGAGTAGATTTAATCTATTATTTAATTAAAGTAAAACTTGTTTAAATCATAACTTATTTATTTAAACTCCGAAAAAGTCCGTTCAAGTTGCGTTTGTTTCGTAACGATGAGATCTACATATTAGTAATGATGTTTACTACATTACTATTTCATAAAAATCATAGTTTAAATCATATCTTGATTAAAGATTATGCAACTAGGTTTTATACATAAAATATGATTTGTTTTACTTTTGTTTTATAATTTAAATCTAAAGTTGACTTAATATAATCTATATTATTTATAAAATATATTTTGTATATGAATTCATATAGTTAACATAAATAAAGCCTATAGTTTATTTTCCACGTATTAAGCAAATCTCTCGGTAGTTGTAACTTTTGAACCGTAGTTTCGATTAGCGTGCTTCTCGCGACTGTGTGATCGTAGTAATACGTAGAATCGTATATCAATCTCTTTTACTTATTTTCTATGATTGGGGTACTATTCTGATATAGATGCAATTGTATGCTATGCATGTATGTGTATGGATGTTTGTGTGGTGTTCTACGATTGTCCAGTCGGTGAGATACTGAAAGTGCATCTAGCCCTTTAGTGAGTTTTGGATGATTGAATGACAACACGATTAAAGGTCTAACATGTTTGCTAAGTGTTAGACAGGAAATTGATTATCTCACAGATACTTGATGAAATTGTATAAAGCCAAAAATGATGTATTGTTGTATAAACAATCTAGTTCAAGCATAAGACAACAATGCAAATGGAATTCATGCAAAGGCTTATTTATTGTGGGATTTCAATGATCTATGTGAAAGCAAGCACGATAAAAGTTAATTAATGAGACATGAGGGATTGCATATGGAATGGTCTCATATTTGAAGCTTGCTAAATTGAAAAGAAAAAGACAACAATACAAATGAATGGATGATTCAACACAAGATGTGACTTGATGGCTTGAGATGGTGAAGATAGCAAGGAAAGGCTTCGAGGTACTAAGCAAGGGTGAAGGGCAAGCGACGGCTTGGCGGCCGAAGAACCTAGCTAGGGTGAAGAAGGAAGTACTTGCATTTAGTTGAGGTACTAATCAAGCTGCGATAGTCATATTGATGTGGAGGATCAAACCTATATTAGACAAAGCGTTGGAAGTGACTTGATGCATTTGGAGTTATTCATATTTGATGAATGGAATCAAGTCACGTGCTCAAGATGGCTATGCTCAAGTGAAAAGATCAATATCAACATGATTGGCACCCTCACTTGATGAAGATTGGAAAACACGGCTTCGGTTCAAAGAGATCAACTCAAAAGGTTTAATTTCCTTATACTTTTAAATTTGAGTTAATAGGAATGCCGTACTATTAAGAGGGATGCAAGTTTAGGTGGTCTGAGGAAGATAGAGTGCTCAAGCATAATAACTAAATCAATAATGAGACACTCTAGGCACTTCACGAGCACATAGAATAATTTTCTGTGACTGTCGGTGTTGGAAGTCCCGACGTAAGCCGGAACTCCCGACAGTCGGAAGTCATGACTCTTGCCGGAAGTGCTGACTCTCAGTCACAGCCTGCGCGGTGACTGTGGACGTCGGAAGTCCCAACGTGTGTCGGAACTCCCGACAGTCGGAAGTCCCGACGTGTGTCGGAAGTCCCGACAGTCAGAAGTCCCGGCCTCAGCGGTGTTGGGTGTTTGATTAACTGTGCCCGTCGGAAGTCCCGACGTACGTCGGAAGTGATGACCGTCGGAAGTCCCGACGTTTGTCAGAAGTTCCGACACTGACTTGCACACACGGACTTCTGACCTGTTGTGAACAGTGTTTTCTTCATACGTCGGAAGTCCCAGGATCTACGTCGGAACTTCCGACGTAGATCTGAACGGTTAGATTTTGCCTTGGAGTATATATACCCGTCCCCTCCATTCTAACCGTTGCCCACTCATTTCATTGCGAAGAACACTCGGCCAAAACAGCCCCCAAGCATCCTAGGCTCTCCTCTCTTCAATCCTTTGCTTCCAACTTCGATTCCCAAAGGGTTTGAGTGATTGGAGAGTGGATTGAGTGAGAAAAACACTTTGAGCAAGCTTGAGCACTTGATTTCTTCGTCAAGCCGGTTTGATTTGCATTTGTTACTCTTGGGGATTTTCCCCTAGCCGGTGAGGTGTCGCCCAAGAGCTTCCATCTTGTGGAAGAGCCTTGGGAAGTTTGTATTACCCTTGTTTTCTAGTGAAGAAACTCAAGTGACCTTTGTGGTATCCTTGAGTGAGGCAAGGAGGTGGAAGAGACTCCGACCTAAGTGGTCACCTCAACAACGAGGACGTAGGAAGCTCCTTTGTGGGGCTGCCGAACCTCGGGATAAATTCTTGTCTCCCGCGTGCTTGTTGTTGTTGTGATTTGCTCGAAATTACTTGTATTTGGTTGTCTCCCTCTCTCTAGCTATTTCTTAGGGTTTGGGACTCGATCTACGGATTGGTGGCTTATCAACGTCAAGAGAGTGACCCAACACCTTACCTTACCACTAGAAAGTGGGTTTGTAAGTTATCGGCATCACAAAGTTCATTTTAGCACTTGTAGTTCATTTCCCGCAGGGGTCGGAAGTGCTGACAGTTTGCGTTGGAAGTTCTGACTCAAACTGTTGGGACTTCTGACACGTCGGAAGTTCTGACCCAATCGTCGGGACTTCTGACACGTCGGAAGTTCTGACCCAAACTGTCGGGACTTCCGACATTAACTGACTAGTGCATTTTGATTCAACTCTTTGGTTGCCGCTGTTTGGCTCCCTAGGTTTATCTAGTATCTTTTATATACTTTGTGGCTAACTTGTGAGGGGTTGTATTACTTTGATTTGGAGTTTCCATTTTGGAAACTCCTATTACTAATCGTTTCCGCTTTTAAAGGTGTTGATTTTTCAGAAACGCCTATTCACCCCCCTCTAGGCGACATCCTAGATCCTTTCAATTGGTATCAGAGCGAGGTTCTCACCTAAAGCTTCACCGCCGTGAGAAAAGGATGTCGACGCCTATCGAGTTGGAGCCAATGCTTCTCCAAAATGATGGTTCAAACTTTCTACCTTGGTCAATTCATGTACTCAATGCTTTTAGAGATATTAGTCCTCTTGTTGAGCATATTGTGTTTGCAAGCATACCTCTTCCTATAGTTGATTGGAGCAACTATAAGAATTTATCAAAAGAGGAAGAGATATGCGTGCAACTCAATGCTCATGCTATTAATATCATTTTGAGTACATTGAGTGCAGAGGTTCAAGATGAGGCAATATTCAATGGACAACAACCTCCGGAGAGTGCTCATCTCATTTGGACCAAACTCGTTGAGTTATATGGAAAATCCAAATGCGATGATGCACTTGAGGTCGAGTCAATGGAAAATATGTCCATTATGTCTTCATGCAGCGAAGAAGCCTCACAAGACCTCAAGAGCGCCGAGCCGGAGCAAGAGGTGCAAGCCGAGGCAACCGGACAGCAGACAGTCCGTGATGATGAGGCTCAAACCCGGTGGCGGCCAAGTGATGAGTCAACCTCAGTATCTCATGATACTCATCACTTGTGTCTCATGGCCAAGAAAAGCAGGAAGAAGGCTAGCAAGAAAGATCAAGCCAAGGAGATAGCACGAGTAGATGATCAAGAAGAGAGTGATGTTGAAATTGAAGATAGCTACACTCTTGATCATCTAAGCAACAAAGACAAGCTCATTCTCATGAAGCTAGTTGAGAAGAATGATGAGCTAGAGGAAGAGAATGAGAAACAAGAGCAATCACTTCAAAATCAAGAAAAGTTTCTCATCTCCAAATTGCAAGAGCTAAAGGCCATAAATGAGAGGTATGAAAAATTATCAATTGAGCATGCTTTAGTTACTAACTCCTCTTCTAGTGTTTCACAACTAGAGAAGGAAAACCTTGAGCTCAAGGCAAAATTAGATGAACTCTCAAGCAAATATAATGTGCTACAAGCAAACTATGTTCATCTCAAGTGCTCTCATGAAGAATTAGTAGAATCAAGCATCATGCTTGAGGTGGCTCATGAGGTTGTGATTACAACGGTAAAATCATCTCAACCTCCCACTCACACACTCACTTGTACACAATCTCAATTGAATATTTCTTGTGCTAATGAGTGTGCTTCTCAAGCAAGCCAATCTTCGATTGAGCAAAAATTTATAGAAAACATAGAGCTCAAAGAAGAGGTGAAAAGATTAAAGAAAGATGTGATTCGATTGAAGGGTAAGGAGAAAGCACAACCTTCTCAAGATAACCGTGATAACATGGTGAAGAAGCTTGAGAAGGGTTCAAACCTTGCTTCCTCCAAAACCCAACAAAAGAATCACATTTCAAGCAAGGCCAACACAACCAAGAGCAAGAAATATGAAAAAAGGATGTGCTATGGTTGTGGATTGTATGGACATGAGTGGGCTACGTGTCCACATAAGAATTGGGCCGACAAGGTTGAAGCCGCCACTCAAAAGGTTTCAATCAAGGAGGCCAAGCAAGTGAAGAGTGATGGACAAAGCGCTTGTCTCATGAGCAAGAAATTGGGGCATCCTACCAAGAAATGCCCTATATATCAAGAGTCAAGAAAGGAAGCCCAAGTTGCAACAAGAAGATGCTATGGATGCAATGAGATGGGCCACAAGGTTGATGGATGTCCATACAAGCAAAACAAGCATAGAGCAAACAAAGGTCGCATATGCTATGCTTGTGGAAGAAAGGGGCATCTAAGCTATGATTGCCCAAAAGGTAACGTCCCTAAGCCGAACACATTTGTTTATAATAATATGCTTAGGAAGACCTCAAATGGAGTTAGCACTAGCAAGGTGATGTGTTCACCACAAACTAGTACTAAGGCCATTTGGGTGCCTAAGCACTTGTTGACTAACCCAAAAGGACCCAACAAGAGTTGGGTACCAAAATGTGCTTAGGTTGATAATGTAGGTACTTGGTGGTGAGATGAAAGCTTCGGGGTGGTTGAGCAAACAATTTGACAATATTCACTCAATCTATCAATCAATTCTTATCATAATCTCATATATGGTTGACCCGAAGATAAATCAATGACCATATCATTTACTTCATCTCTACCATTAATAACAAGTACCTAAAAACCTTATAGGATAGCCACTTTGTGTTTAGTGCTCAATGGCTCACAAATAAGCATATTTGTGAAATAATTGGAAGTGGCTAATTAGTTTCATTTAATAATTATCATGTTTGCCATGTGATGCTTTTAATGGCTCTCTAGTAGAGCAATGCATTTGTTCAGATGCAGGCATACAAGAAGTACTAGAAATAAAACGAAGAATCACAAGCAGCGCTTCAATTGTTTCTATCCTGCACCTACTGGACGTGTCCGGTATGGCAGAAACCAGAGCACTAATTGGGATGCAATTGAGGTTTGATTCATATGATTTCATATATCCTTAATTTGCTCAGAAGCTTGTGATCTATCAAACCTAAGTGGGTTGTGAGTATGTCTCAACGAATTTTAAATATGGCAAATTCACTTTGTGTTGGTCAAAATAGAAAATTGACTCCCAAATTCTTAAAAGAATAAAGTGCTTGTTGAAAGTCATTCAAATTACTTGTGGTACTTATTTAGGGGGAGCTCAGTTTCTATTTTGCACCATTGTGGACTAATAAATTTATCTAGCATTATTTGTAGTCCTTTAGATGAAAATTGATTTCATATATGGTATGATTATTTGACAAGTGAGGTCAACATGATGTTGTAATGCCATGTATTATCTCAGTGATGATATTGTGGACTAACAAATTTATCTAGCATTATTTGTAGTCCTTTGGATGAAAATTGATTTCATATATGGTATGATTATTTGACAAGTGAGGTCAACATGATGTTGTCATGCCATGTATTATCTCAATGGTGATATTGTGGGCTCAAGGCAAAGGTATGTAGTTACATACGTGCATTGTAAGTGCATCTAAGGCCCTTTATATGCTAGTGTGTGCATTTGTGTGATATAGGATAGATGTTTTACAAAATCCCTAACTAGCATGTGTAGGTGGTGTGGTTTTTGAAAATCATGTGGTTTTTGGGTCTTTGTGACCTAGTCATGTCATATTGTGATTGTTGCTACCCTTGGTTGATTATTTGCCTAATCACATGTGACATGGTTCTCTCAAGTCTACAAATATCCCTATGTCCCACTAAAATCTCTCTCAAGTTTTGAAAATCATAAATTTGCCAAATATTCAAAAAAAGAGAAAATCAATTCTTGGCTAATTTATGTCCCCTAAGTGAGAATCCTAAGCCTATTTCAATTGATGCAAATATTATGCCTAGGAAGGTTTGTTATGGTACCCTATTGGTTAGTATTGCAAAAATATTCCGCTATTCATACTAAGGCTATGCCTAAGTATGTTGCGTCTAACATGGAGGACCCAAACTAGTTTGGGTACCATCGAAAAGTGGATGATCGTTTGTAGGTACCATGGCATTGGAGACTTGATTCAATGGAATTATTATTGTTCATCTTATGTTGAGTCAAGTATTGAAGCCTAGTGCAATTCTATCCCAATGCCAAGTCAAAATTGAGTGAAGTCCATATGCTATCAACATACAAGTGTCATATTCAAGTTGTGGGAATTTATTGATATATTTGAAGGCATGCAAATAAGTGGAGTTGAAGCTTGCAAAGATGATCATAAGCTATCAAGGTATATCTCTTGTTGATCAAAGTTTATTTGGGTGCATATGAGTTAATTGAATTGGATATATATGCATATGTTGCTTGCTATGAGATGTTTGAATGGATTAAATGCTTAAGTAATCAAGTTTGAAGTTGGTTTGATTGAATATGTTCATAAGATTTCTTCTAGTAAGTGGTTTGAATGGACATATGTCTTGTGAGAGTATTCAAACAAGTTGATTTCAAGTTTGGTTCAATTTGGAGAAAAATGGCTCAATTATTGAAATCTGTCCAATATTGAAAATCTGAGCTAGCAGTGATCATAGACATGTTTGAGTAATCAAATCTATTTGTATTGGCTTGAAATTTGGTCTGCATGCTCTACACTTATGGTATTAGTTGCTGTGCAAATTTCATGAGATTTGGATGAGTGATACTTCGGATTTGGAGTAGATCTTGTCAGCTATAGTGCAGCAGTTTTCAGCATGTAGCAGTGTGGAAAAGATGTGAAATCTGGTAGCAATATAGAAGTCAAAAGAAGCTAAAATTTTTACAGCTACTAGAAGACTTAGTGTGTCACATCTTCACCAAATTTCATGGTTTTTGGATATGTACTTTGGGAGATATGATTTATTCTTTGAAGAGTACAGAATCTATCAGGAAAGTGATAATTATTGGATTGATCAAAAGTCACTTAGATTCAAAGGTCCTCAAATTAGAATCATATCTATAAGTGATTGAGGTACCTATGTTTTGGTTTTGGTTTGAGATAGAAGCATGACAAATGATGAGTACAAGACAATTTGTTTGAAGAGTGTATCTGGTACACATTTGGTACTCAAGCTAGAGATCAAGACCAAGATCAAGATGAAGATGGAGTTTAAGTTCTAGTGATAATTGGAGATCTTTTGATAGAAAGAAAAGGACTTAAACAAGTAGAAAGAAAAGGACTTAAAGAAGGATTCAAAGTTATTCATCAAATTAAGTCCAACAATATGGATCAATCAAACAAAATCCTTCAAGTGGATCAAGTGATTTTCTTTCAAGTTATTTCAAGTGAGCATCAAGGATGGTTCTTTGGAGAGAGGTCACTTCACCCTAGGCTTGGATGGCTAAAATCGAAGTGGTAATCTAAAGGGACATTTGAGGTACTTGGTTTAAGAAAATCAAGAGATTGGTCTAGAAAGCAAGCAACACCCAAAAGAGAACAAGTCTTAAAATTCAAGTGGTATCATGAAATTTCAAGTGGTATTACAAGTGGTGCATCTTTTAGTTCTCTCAAGCAAGCAATGATCAAAGAAGAAGTAAGCCAACCACAACAAGAAGAGTGCACTTGATCATTGGTGATTCTCAATTCATATGGGCGAAGAATAGGAATCCAAAGAATTGGTATCTATTGGTCTTCACCAAGCTTATAATTGGACTTCATGGTGCTATTGGAGAAATGAATTGAAATCTATATGACTATCTTCCTCTCCAACATAGCAAAGGTATCATTGTATTGTGCATGATCATTTTCATCCCTTACTAGTATGCGGTTAGTGCATATAGTACATGCTTATAAGATCATGCATTACAAATGAAAATTTTTAGATTCATAGACTACCACTATTGCTTGAATGATTATATGATCTAGTGGTTAGTGTATGAGTTTGTTCATGAGCTAGTGAACCCATGTACTTGATCTATTTTGAATTGCTAACAAGTGACAAGTGACAAGTACAACCTCTTTAAGATGACAAAGGGGGAGTGACAAGTAATATGACCCACGCCATGACAAAGGGGGAGAGTTTAATACAAAGGGGGAGAGATTAGTACTAAGTTTGAACCTTAAGCACCCTTTGTGCTTTGTGTGACCCTTTTTTGGCGATAGATGACAAAGGGGGAGAAATATGATTAAAGCTTAAGGAGGAGAGAGATGAAAGCTTAAGGGGGAGAGATATGTTTAGAGCTTCAGGAGTGCAACCTTGTGTCTAGCTATGAAAGGAGGAGAGTAGCTATGACAAGGGAAGAGATATGACTTGAGAAATCTTTGTGATGAGTGCTATGTGTGTGATATATATGATGTATTTACTTTCATAAGGACCATGCATGTTTTAGAGTGACTTTGTATGGTGTGATGCTTTATGTTTAGTCTTGTGTGATATATCATGTCATATGCATCACGTTTTTTTATTTTGACACACACTTGCACCCCACGGATGCAATGATTTAAGAGGGGTCTCCTATGTGCTTTAGTATGTGCAAATTGACATTTGAGGTCATTTATGAATTCAATTCATATTGCACACATTAAGGGGGAGCCTCTCATATATCATTGAATCCAAAAGCCTAATTGTTTATATCTTTTTGTAAGCTTTAATCGGGTTGTCATCAATCACCAAAAAGGGGGAGATTGAAAGTGCATCTAGCCCTTTAGTGTGTTTTGGATGATTGAATGACAACACGATTAAAAGTCTAACATGTTTGCTAAGTGTTAGACAGGAAATTGATTATCTCACAGATACTTGATGAAATTGTATAAAGCCAAAAATGATGTATTGTTGTATAAACAATCTAGTTCAAGCATAAGACAACAATGCAAATGGAATTCATGTGAAGGCTTATTTATTGTGGGATTTCAATGATCTATGTGAAAGCAAGCACGATAAAAGTTAATTAATGAGACATGAGGGATTGCATATGGAATGGTCTCATATTTGAAGCTTGCTAAATTGAAAAGAAAAAGACAACAATACAAATGAATGGATGATTCAACACAAGATGTGACTTGATGGCTTGAGATGGTGAAGATAGCAAGGAAAGGCTTCGAGGTACTAAGCAAGGGTGAAGGGCAAGCGACGGCTTGGCGGCCGAAGAACCTAGCTAGGGTGAAGAAGGAAGTACTTGCATTTAGTTGAGGTACTAATCAAGCTGCGATAGTCATATTGATGTGGAGGATCAAACCTATATTAGACAAAGCGTTGGAAGTGACTTGATGCATTTGGAGTTATTCATATTTGATGAATGGAATCAAGTCACGTGCTCAAGATGGCTATGCTCAAGTGAAAAGATCAATATCAACATGATTGGCACCCTCACTTGATGAAGATTGGAAAACACGGCTTCGGTTCAAAGAGATCAACTCAAAAGGTTTAATTTCCTTATACTTTTAAATTTGAGTTAATAGGAATGCCGTACTATTAAGAGGGATGCAAGTTTAGGTGGTCTGAGGAAGATAGAGTGCTCAAGCATAATAACTAAATCAATAATGAGACACTCTAGCACTTCACGAGCACATAGAATAATTTTCTGTGACTGTCGGTGTCGGAAGTCCCGACGTAAGCCGGAACTCCCGACAGTCGGAAGTCATGACTCTTGCCGGAAGTGCTGACTCTCAGTCACAGCCTGCGCGGTGACTGTGGACGTCGGAAGTCCCAACGTGTGTCGGAACTCCCGACAGTCGGAAGTCCCGACGTGTGTCGGAAGTCCCGACAGTCAGAAGTCCCGGCCTCAGCGGTGTTGGCTGTTTGATTAACTGTGCCCGTCGGAAGTCCCGACGTACGTCGGAAGTGATGACCGTCGGAAGTCCCGACGTTTGTCAGAAGTTCCGACACTGACTTGCACACACGGACTTCTGACCTGTTGTGAACAGTGTTTTCTTCATACGTCGGAAGTCCCGAGATCTGCGTCGGAACTTCCGACGTAGATCTGAACGGTTTAGATTTTGCACTTGGAGTATAATACCCCGTCTCCTCCATTCTAACCGTTGCCCACTCATTTCATTGCGACAAACACTCGGCCAAACAGCCCCCAAGCATTCTAGGCTCCCCTCTCTTCACTCCCTTACTTCCAACTTCGATTCCCAAAGGGTTTGAGTGATTGGAGAGTGGATTGAGTGAGAAAAACACTTGGAGCAAGCTTGAGCACTTGATTTCTTCGTCAAGCCGGTTTGATTTGCATTTGTTACTCTTGGGGATTTTCCCCTAGCCGGCTAGGCGTCGCCCAAGAGCTTCCATCTTGTGGAAGAGCCTTGGGAAGTTTGTATTACCCTTGTTTTCTAGTGAAGAAACTCAAGTGACCTTTGTGGTATCCTTGAGTGAGGCAAGGAGGTGGAAGAGACTCCGACCTAAGTGGTCACCTCAACAACGAGGACGTAGGAAGCTCCTTTGTGGGGCTACCGAACCTCGGGATAAATTCTTGTCTCCCGCGTGCTTGTTGTTGTTGTGATTTGCTCGAAATTACTTGTATTTGGTTGTCTCCCTCTCTCTAGCTATTTCTTAGGGTTTGGGACTCGATCTACGGATTGGTGGCTTATCAACGTCAAGAGAGTGACCCAACACCTTACCTTACCACTAGAAAGTGGGTTTGTAAGTTATCGGCATCACAAAGTTCATTTTAGCACTTGTAGTTCATTTCCCGCAGGGGTCGGAAGTGCTGACAGTTTGCGTTGGAAGTTCTGACTCAAACTGTTGGGACTTCTGACACGTCGGAAGTTCTGACCCAATCGTCGGGACTTCCGACACGTCGGAAGTTCTGACCCAAACGTCGGGACTTCCGACATTAACTGACTAGTGCTTTTTGATTCAACTCTTTGGTTGCCGCTGTTTGGCTCCCTAGGTTTATCTAGTATCTTTTATATACTTTGTGGCTAACTTGTGAGGGGTTGTATTACTTTGATTTGGAGTTTCCATTTTGGAAACTCCTATTACTAATCGTTTCCGCTTTTAAAGGTGTTGATTTTTCAGAAACGCCTATTCACCCCCCTCTAGGCGACATCCTAGATCCTTTCAGATACACGTGGTGATCAAGAAGAAGAAGGACATTAAGGATTAAAGCTTACCGAAGGATCGGCATGTAAGGCAAGTATAGCATGGGACTATCCTTGTTACCTATTCACATTTAAACACTTAATTCATATTGCATGTGTCTACCTTGGCAACTGTAGTAAATTCCCTAGCTAATTGATATCCTGGATTCCTTGACACCTTTGGGTAATTGCATTGGGATAGTTTTTGCTAGTGCTTAACTAAACCATGATCTTGTAACTTGACCAATGGTATATGCAATAAACATTAAAACATGACTTTTTAGTAACATGGACACAGGGGGCTGAAGTGTTTATATGCTTCAGATTCCTCTCCCTAAGGACTTATCTGTAAGCGATCATCCGGGACTTACAGTACAGCTGTGAGGGCCATATGGCTCTGGCTTTAGCTCAGTATGAGGATCTTTTCTAGCTTGTTAGTGGTTACCTTTCAGGCGCGGGGTATGTTTCCTTTGCTGCTGGGAAGTGTGTACCGTGCTGCGATGCCCACGCTTGCCACTCCTAGAGATGGGCCACATACGCCTGGCGGCCCTAACTTGTTAGACGAAATCTTTTGAAAGGCTTTATAGTGAACCCTGCCGACCTTCCTTGGAAGTGGGTCAAGAGAATAGCTACCTCGGGCGAAAGGGTAAATCACAACTCACAGTGAACGTGTACAAACTCTGCAGAGTATAAAACTGTTATAACAGCCGTGCTCACGGACACGAGCGGCCTTGGACCCTTATGGAATAGAGATGATCACTAATGGATAATGGTTCTAATGATTAATTGTTTATGCTATACATTATTCATGTTTACTTGATCATGAGTTGATGGGCTTATGGATAAACTTGTTGCCAGCCAATTGCTAAAAATATGATTTATTAAAGCTAATCGCAGTAAACCAGTGTCAGCCCTTTTTGAGCCTCATGAACCCCATGATATAATTGTTAAGTACGACATGTACTTACACTTGCTTTATTTTCTATACATTGGATAAAAATCCCGGATGGGTACCAGATTGCTAGTTTTGGAGGAGTTAGGCTTGTGGTCAACCAGTCAGTCGTCCCTGTGGATTTGGAGTCTTCGCCAGAAGATCGGAGTTAACTTTCCGCTGTCTTTACTCTGAGGGTACTTTTCTTTTACTAATACGTTATGTAATAAGTATTGCCTCTTGATATTATCCTTATTTGTGGCTATATGTGAGATTTGACTTCTTGGGCTCACATATAGTGTGTATCTGGTTTTGTCTTTAAAACCGGGTGCTACAGAGTTGCGCCTCCTGCCCCAGCACGTCAAACTAGGCTTTGGTCTTTCGACGGTATTCTACAGGCACCAAAAGGATCTATCAAATCAAGAGGTCACTTCAGTAATAACTCCGACCACGAAGTACTCACCTTTTAGCTCCTCGGCCAGCTTCTCTGCTCACCCAGACACTTTCTTCTCCTCCTCCTAGAGTTGACCAATGACTTGGCACAACTGACTGAGCTTTGTGTCTTGCTCTACAAGCATAACGATCATCAGCAACAATAAGACTGTTCAGCAATATAAAGAAAATTTGCTGATCCGCCATACCTTTTCTCTGCTCGGAGACATTTCTCAGCTACTTGGATTTGCGCTCTAGCTACTCGGAAAGGCTTCTCAGCTGCTCAGAGCTGCCATGCAACTGCTCAGACATGGTTGCCAGCTGCTCGGATAGGACGCCCTTCTGGTATTCTAGATCCTGCGTGTTAGATTCGGCAAGATCCCGCTCGCGTTGGGCCCTCTGGACGTTTTTCTCCATAAGCTTCACCGCCTCCTTTAGTTTTTTGTTCTCCTCAATGAGGGGCTCCATCCTCTTGATCAGCTGTCGCTGATGTTCTGTAGTTCATGCTATGCCCTACAAAAGCAACAAGATTATGAAGAACTCCAATCTCCGACGACACAGACAGACATTGTCGACCCAATACTAACCTTGATCTGCTTCATCGCTGTGGAAAGGGTGGAGTCAAGCCTCCTGACTTCCCTGGTGGTGTCCTCCTCTTCCACCACCACAACTTCATTGCCTCGCTTGCGGAGGATCCAGATGGCTTAAGGTCGAGCTTCCTCACGCCCAACCTCTTCCATTTCGTCCTCCTCCACAGCCGGCAGCACCACCAGGGGGCTCGGTGGCCGTACAACATGTTTGACCACGCCCACCAATGCCTCAGGGAGCGCCGCCTGCTCCTTTGGCACCACCGGTTTCTCTGCTCCAGACTCCGGCGTGGCGTCGGCAATTCCAGCATCTACCTCTAAAGACCCAATGGCTCCCGCCATTGCCAAGGCCATCGCCGCCAGCTCGTCCACCGTCGATGCTAACCGTTCTCCACTACCAAGTTCATCAGTAGCGGCGGTTGACTCCTCCATAGGCCATCGAGCACCCGGGGACTCTAGGACGGGGTCTGCTGGCATTGCTTCCACGCTAGGACCAGCCCCTAGCTGCTCGCTGGTCTGGATAGACGAATTCAATTCCTCCGTACGCCTCGCTCTGCATTAGATTAGCTCATCAATTGCCACAAAGATAAGGATCTGACAACAAAATAAGTCCAAGGCAAGTATACTTATAGGTCAGCCTCCTAGTACACTTTTCTGAACAGGCGATGCCAACCTGAGCCCCCAGGCGTGGCCCTGGGGTCGACCCACACACCCTGCAGTGGAGGTCTCATGGCCTCCGCTGTCGGCCTCTCTTCCACCTGCTGCTCGAGGACTCCCTTCACCTACTACTTAGGGACTACCTCCCCTCCTTTTGATTACACCTCGGCACGCGTGTTGCACAGATTAGCTTTAGTGCTTGGTGGAGGAGTCACTAGAGCCCCATCGTCAACCGACTACTCGGACATCGCCACACTCTGCGTCTGAGTGGTCTGGTCACGGCCAAGCGAGATGCCGCCCAGCTTACGAGGAACAGCACCAGCTGTCTTCCTCTTCTTTCGGTCCAGCTCATCTATCACAGCCCTCTTCCCCTAGACTTTCTCTGACACCAGGGGGTACTCTTCATTCGACTAGCATCCATGCCTCTGGACTTTGATGAGGCACTAATGGCACCTTCCTCAGGCTGAGTTGTTGGCTGAGCATCCACTACCTTTGGCCAATCGCTCCTCGGTATGCCCGAGAAGTACGCTGCTCGTTCCTATGAATAGATCTTTCCACAAGTGAATTAGTTCACTGCTTGACAATGGTACATGATAAAAAGGATCAGGAACAGGCAACTAAAATGTTTACCCGAGGAGGCGGGTTCATATAGTTGAAGGCCCTGGTCTACCCTGACACGCTGAATGTGGCATTTGGCGTGAATTGCTCTATGGCCTACTCTAGCACATCATCCCTTGTTAGCCTCTCTGTCCTCTGCTAGGTGCCATCGGTGCCCCCCTTGAAGTCAAAGCCCACATGGGCCCTCTCCTTGTAGGGCTAGACACGACACACTATGAAGCTCGCCGCCACCGGTGCACCACTCATCTTCACACCCTTTATTAGGCCAAGGAGCTCCCTCACCTACTCCATGTCAGCACTCCTCGACTTCTTCGACTAGCTCCTCTGGTTCTCTAGAACATGGTCAATGTCGCAACGGATGGTGAGATGGCTCTGCTTCATGTAGAACCACCTGGCGTTCCACCCCTTCAGTGAGGTGTTTAGTGTTACAGTGATGTACTCGCTCGCCATTCCATCATGGAGTTGAAGATACACGCTGCCAACCACTCTCGAACCGCCACCGCCCTTCTTCTTCAGCCAGAATAGGTGATGGAAGATGGTGTTTGGGTGGACATTACATAGGCAAACTCTCCTTAACTCCAATAGCTCTCTCAAGAAAGGATGAATGGGAAATCCTAACCCATGCCAGAAATAATCTTCAAAGAGTATAGCATCGTCGATATGAGGTATTGGGTAGGGCTCACCGTTGGACGGCCGCCATTCGGCAGTGACACAGTCTGGAAGAATGCCCACCTCCACCATCCTATTGATCTCCGCCTTCCCCATGAGCGACAGCACCAACTCATTGTCACGACTAGCTTTGGCGGTTGCCTTCTTTAGGTTTCCAACTCCCCTCTTTGGCGCCATCTCTCAGATTTGGTTTGGGATTGATGGCGGAAGCGCATGTGAATGTGAATCTAGAAGCGCGATGACTGAGGAGGAGGACAAAGTAGCAAAGTGGCAAAGGTGGGAGTGTAGAGTGAGGCGGCGTAGTTATAAAGCACTCCCCCCACCTTTCGCATTCGAGGGGTTTTGGGAAACCGCTCCATGATTTGCGCCTCTCCAAATTCTTCGAAACAGAGTGGTGGGCTGTTATCTGGGCTTTCGCGCAACTATAGCCCGTCACACCTAGTTTTTCACCGCAATTTGTTACTGCTCACCAAATATTCACCAACTTCTCTGCAATCTATTAAGGCTTAGTAACTCTAACTGTATAGTCGTTACTCCGGTTTTTTCTCCACGATTTGTTTCCTCCAAGATTTCCACTTCTGGCTCGGGGACTGCATCATCAATACGACTTGGTTCCTCACCACACTGGGGATTTTCTTCTGTTGACTATTTCTGACCCTGGCACCACGTGACCACGTCACCTACTATTAGGTTCGGGGACTAAGTGGGCACACTTCACCTTGCGGTGAATGTGCTTTTCTCATTTTGGGGCTACACCCGGGGACTGGCTGCCTACTCGGCTGGTCTTCTTCTTTTCTTCTACTTTGGACCCTGGCACCGCATGACTATGTCACCTACTGTTAGGCTCGGGGACTAAGTGGACACACTTCACCTCATGGTGAGTGTGTTTGCTTTAATCTGGAAGACTCCGCGCCTCCTAAAGTTGGAGAAGACTCTCCCTTTCTTGTGGTCGGACTCTAAGTGGGTACACTTGGTCCACTGCGAGGAAATTTTTTATTTTGAACTTGAGCTCCTTACATCCTTATGGCAAGCCTTACTTGGGATACACTGCTCGGCGACAGTTCACAACTGCTCGGTGATGGTTCACACTGCTCGGCAACTCATCGCGGTGGTCAGACCATGAGTTTGATGGCTCGGCTTTGTTCGCACCTGCTCGGATAAGCTCAAGATGGCGTTGCACAATGGATACAAGGCGCTCGGGGACTTGCTATGGGGGGTACGACCCTAGATAGCCATGGTAGACCACATGGGCTGAGCCCCCAGGGGCGGCCCAGCCCACAAGACAAAGCCTTGCGGGGCACAGCGCTGCTCGAAGCGTCCCGCAAGACACCAGGAAGATATCCTGAAGATACTACGAGATCTGTTAGGATACGTATGATCCCTTGATTCCTGTAATTTGTTATTACTTTTTGATTATCTCCTAGATCTAACCGACTTATAACCCTACCCCATGGACTATATAAGATAGGCAGGGACCCCCTCCAAGTACACACAATTTCATATAATAGCCAATACAATCCAACAGACCACAGGAGTAGGGTATTACGTCGCGCTGATAGCCCGAACTTGTCTAACTATTGTGTCTCTGTTGCCTTCTTGTTCTCGATTACACGCATCTCTGCCGATCAATCTACCTTCGTGGGATACCCCTCGGAGGACTACTAATGATATTCTATCGACACCGCCCCCTACTCTTGGGCAGAGGGGCTCGCCCCCCTTGCATCTTGGGCCATGATGGTGAAGCCACCCTCCTCCACTGGCACCTCGGGCGCGGTGGTAGGCCCGCTCACCCCTGTTGGCTCCTAGGGCAGGCCGACGGTCTGGCCCATCTCTGCCGGCCTCTCGAACGCGCCCTCCCCTCCATGGAATGGGAAGGGCCCCAACCCCTACAAGGACGAGTGGATAACTATCAGCACATCCTCGCTCTCTAGGTCATCACGCTCGGTGTTGTCGACTGTGATAGGTACTGAACTATTTCAGAACGGGAGTTGGCCCGATCTTCACGACAGTAGGTCACGATCAAGATAACTTGCAACAAGGCAGCGAGGATAAAAGGGTAACTTGCTGAAGAACAGCGGAATAACTAGCTTTATACCTGGCCAAGGTTGGAGGTGACCAAGCGACAGGGAGAGAAACACCGAAACCACGAAGACTTCGACTCGATCTCTGAACGACCGCAGAACCACAACCGGAGCTAATTCACACAAGGCGGGGCAGCCGTACTAGAACCCGCAAAGCACGAACTAGTGGATCCCAAAGGAATCTCTTCACAAGTCCAGGAAGAACAAGGAAGAACAAGGGTTTGAGTAAGCACTCGGTAGCTCGGCTGCAATATCACTGGAATTATCAAATCATCAAAAAGTGCTTTTCTAGTATCCTGGAGGTAATATTTATACTATGAGAAGTCTCTAAGATAGATGTGAACTAAAGAAGCTAGGTTGGGAGGTGGAAGGTCAACGGCCTAGAGCATTCACGAGGTGGTCTTCAGTTTCTGCGCGTCTTCGGGGCTTCTGTGCACTAGGCAGATTAAAACCGGTACTCACACCATAAGTACTAGGCAGATCAATTTCATAAGCATTGTCATTGATCTTGCGTAGCACTTTGAATGGACCATCAACTCAGGCCTGCAACTTGCTTTTGCGTTGTTCAAGAAATCTGTCCTTGCGTAGATGCACCCAAACCAAGTCTCCTAGTTCAAATAACACCTTCCTTCGACCTTTATTGGCGTGCTTCTCATACATCCTTGTCATCTTTTCAATGTTTGTCCGAGCTCTATCATGAAGGTTCTTGACAAACTCGGCTCGCTTGCTTGCATCGAAGTTTACACGTTCCTGCATAGGTAAAGGCAAAAGATCTATGGGAGCAGTGGGTTTAAACCCATATACAATTTCAAATGGACAAAATTTAGTGGTCGAGTGTACTGCCCTGTTGTATGCAAACTCGACATGTGGCAAACTTTCTTCCCAAAGTTTCAAGTTCTTCTTGAGGATAGGTCATAGTAGCATTGATAGAGTATGGTTCACAACTTCAGTTTGTCCATCCGTTTGTGGATGACATGTCGTAGAGAACAACAACCATGTTCCAAGTTTTCCCCACAAAGTTTTCCAAAAGTAACTAAAAAATTTGGTGTCACGAACAGAAATAATGGTTCGTGGCACTCCATGTAGTCGTACAATTTCTTTGAAAAACAATTCAGCGATATGTGAAGCATCATCGCTCTTGTGGCATGGAATAAAATGTGCCATTTTGCTAAAACGATCAACCACAACAAAGATGGAATCCCTTTCCCGCTTGGTTCGAGGTAAACCAAGAACAAAATCCATGGAGATATCTTCCCAAGGCACACTAGGGATAGGCAGAGGAGTGTATAATTCATGAGGATTCACACGAGACTTAGCTTTGTGGCATGATTTGCAGCGAAGAACATGTCTCTCCACATCTCTTCTCATCTTTGGCCAAAAGAAATGGTCGGTAAGGACTTGTTCTGTCTTCTTGGTGCTGAAATGGCCCATGAGTCCTCCTGCGTGGGCTTCCTGCACAAGCAAAATTCGAACAGAGCAATCTGGAATACAAAGTTTGTTAGCTCGAAACAAAACCCATTATGCACATGAAAATTTTCCCATCCTTTGCCTTCTCGATACTTGGGATATGGTTCAGCAAAATATGAATCAGTTGCATATAAATCTTTTATGTTTTCTAATCCAAGAATCTTACCGTTAAGTTGGGTTAGCAAAGTGTGACGTCAAGACAAAGCATCTGCTACAACATTCTCTTTTCCTTTCTTGTACTTGACAATATAGGGAAATGATTCAATGAATTCACACCATTTTGCATGCCTTCTATTCAGTTTTAGTTGTCCTTTAAGGTGTTTCAATGATTCATGATCTAAGTGTATCACAAATTCTTTAGGAAAAAGGTAATGTTGCCAAGTTTCCAAACTCTGAACAAGAGCATATAATTCTTTATCATAAACTGAATAATTTAGAGTTGGACCACTTAACTTTTCACTAAAGTATGCAATTGGCCTTCGTTCTTGCATGAGCACACCTCCAATCCCAACTCCACTTGCATCACATTCTATTTCAAATGTCTTACCAAAATCTGGGAGTGCAAGGACTAGGGCTATTGTTAACTTCATCTTCAATTCTTCAAATGCCTTCTGTTGTGCTTCTCCCCACTTGAAAAGCACTTCCTTCTTGGTCAGCTCATTGATTGGTGCAGCAATAGTGCTGAAGTCCTTCACGACCAGCCGATAGAAACCAGCAAGTCCAAGGAAGCTTCTTACTTGGCTCACGTTCTGTGGAGGCGTCTAGTCTCGTATAGCCTTGATCTTTTCTTCATCTACCTCCACTCCTTGTCTTGTAACAACAAATCCAAGAAAGACTACCTTGTCGATGCAAAAGGTGCACTTCTCAAGGTTAGCATACAATTCCTGTTCACATAGGACAACAAGCACACATTGGATATGTTCAATATGTTCATCAAGAGACTTGCTGTAAATCAAGATATCATCAAAGTAAACAACAACAAACTTGCCAATAAAAGTTCTAAGCACATGATTCATCAATCTCATGAAGGTGCTAGGTGCATTGGTCAAACCAAATGGCACTACCAACCATTCATACAACCCAAACTTGGTTTTGAAGGCTGTTTTCCATTCATCTCCTTCTCTCATTCGGATTTGGTGGTAGCCACTTCTCAAATCAATTTTGGTGAAAATGATAGCATAGCTAAGCTCATCAAGCATATCATCAAGTCGAGGTATGGGATGTCTATACCTTATGGTGATGTTATTAATGGCTCGGCAATCAACACACATTCTCCAAGTGCCATCTTTTTTGGAACTAAAAGGACAGGAACAGCACAAGGTGATAGACTTTCCTTTACATACCCTTTGTTGATGAGCTCCGGCACTTGGCGCTGAATTTCTTTTGTTTCCTCCGGATTGGTGCGATATGGTGCACGGTTAGGGAGTGGAGCACCAGGAACAAGATCGATTTGATGTTCAATCCCTCTCTTTGGTGGCAGCCCTGGTGGTACTTCCTCAGAAAACACATCTTCATATTCCTATAACACATCAAAAACAACACTAGGCAAAGTAGAGGGTAAGTCGTTAGTGACAAGAAAATTGTCCTTGTACAGGAGTACATAGAACACAGCATTGGGTTCACTCAATTCTTTTAAATCCCCCTTCCTAGCCATCATCACTAAACCCTCTTTTCCCTTTGGCTTGGTTCTTTGCAGCTGTGGAGTTTTATTTGGCTTTGGAAACACTCCTTCACTATGTTTGTGTGTCACTCGTAAGTGGTTCTCACTTGCTCGCTATTTTCTTTTCAGATCATCTCTCACAATCTCCTCCGGTGACAATGGAAGCAAAGTGATGCGCTCTCCTTTGTACATGAGAACAATCTTGTTGGTGCGACCGCAAATTTGAGCATCTCAGTCATACAACCAAGGTCTTCCTAACAGCAATTGGCATGCTTCCATTGGAACCACATCACACTCCACATAATCATTGTACCGCCCAATGGAGAAGGGAACAGTCACAATATTTGTTACACGCAGCGCACCACAATCATTTAACCATTGCATCTTGTATGGAGAAGGGTGGCGCCGCGGTTTCAGTCCCAATCTTTCAACTAATTCTCGACTTGCAATATTATTGCAGCTGCCATTGTCAATAATGATTTGACACAACTTGTCCTTGATCATGCCCCGGGTGTGAAAAAGATTGTGCCGCTGATTATTCTCTTCTTGGACAGCAGTAACACTAAGCACTTGGTGAGAAATGAAGCAATTGTTGTCTCCATCATCATGTTGAATTTCATCACCTTTATCTTGCATAATTTCTTCATCACATATTGGAGCTTCTTCCTCAGGTTCGCTTTCAGATTCCCATTCACCTTGCTCATTTATAATCATGGTCCTTTGACTAGGATATTGAGCAGCAACATGTCCTCGACCTTGGCACTTGTGACAAATAATGCCTCGGGTATGGGAAGAAGAAGCAGCAGCTGATGCAGCAGGAGGGGTTGCTGTGCTTGCAGCAGGTCATCGTTGTTCTTGCTGAATTGTAGGTGAAGAAGCTGTAGAAACCGTTGTCTTTGCAGCACCAATGGATGGAGGAGGCCTAGTAGCAACTCCTTGTGATCTTCCCCCACCAATAGAGGTACCGGGCTGCTGCCGACGCCACGGGGCTGAAATTGATTGGCTCCCATAAGACCTTCTTCGTCCCTCTTGCTGAATTTTTCTCTCGGTGTGCATAGCTTGATCAACAAGGTCTTGCAAATTATGATAGGGAAACATCTCAACAAAACCTAAAATTTCTTCATTGAGACCATTCAGAAATCTTGCCATTTTTTACTCTTCATCTTCTCTAATTCCAGATCTCACCAAGAGTAACTCCATCTCCTTGAAGTAGTCATCAATAGATTTTGATCCTTGTCTCAATGTTTGTAACCTATTGCGGAGGTCACGCTGATAGCTTGATGGCACAAAGCGTCTTCTCATCACTCTCTTCATCTCAGCCCATGTGTTGATATGGTCACGTCCCAACACACGTTGATTTTCTGGAACTTGGTTCCACCAGGTGAGAGCGTAACCTGAAAACTCAACAGAAGCAAGATTGACATACCTCTGATCAGAAAGATTATGCACTCTAAAAATCTAATCACATTGCTCCTCCCATTCAAGATAAGCATCAGCATTTTCTTTCCCTAAAAAATTTGGAACACTTAACTTTACACGAGCAATGCTATCCGGATCATCTCTATTGCGACGACCACGAGGATTTTCCCCATCATGACCAGTACCACGACGATGTTCATGTGGCTGTCCAAAATGCCCATGGTGACCAAAAGGATTTTCATTATCATCAAATCCCTCCTCATACTCATCATGAACCTCATCTTCATCATCAAAATGTACACGACGATCACGTCCACGTCCTCCTCCACGCTGATGATCAAATTCAGCACATCGTCCACCATCGCGCTGATCAAAATCAGCACGACGCCCTCCACCATGACCACCACGACAATTGCCATCGCAGCCATGAAATCCAGCACCCAAACCAGAATTTTCATCACCAAATTCTTCACGGTGATTGTCTTCATGTTGATGTTGTGGACCTCGACCACCCGCTGTAGGGAGATGTTCATTGAACATCCTCTCCATCGCTTCCAAGAGCGAGTTGGCCATTTGGCGTAGCTCCGCCCGTGCAACAGGGGGTTCTTCATCCCCGTGGTTCCCACCATGAACACTCGAATTGGATCCTACCATGTTAGACCAGTTGCAAGAAAAAAAAAGTGGAATAGGTAAATTTGTGGAAACACACAATCTCACCTCTTACTTACCCAAGTTCTTTCCTAATCTCAAAGACCATGATGGTGCTGGTGTGGCAGCTTCAACGGATGTGGTAGAGAGGTCATAAGGATTACGAATCGAACGTCCCGGTTTAGGTTTTTGGTGGAGCTATAGGTGGCTAACAAGGAGGGCTATGGTACTGCCAACCGAGTGGTTTGATGTGCTCAAAGATACGACGTTGCTGCTAACAAGATTACCACCAACTCAAAATATGTAAACTGAAATTTTCAGCAATACATCGCAACACAGATCCTTCAACTTCTTTTCACTTCTCTTTTTTTTTTGAAACTAATCTTTCCTTTTTTTATCTATATTTTTTTATAACACTGACAGCGGTAACAAACGAAACAACTCGATGAACACAAAACACAACGTAACAGTACCGCGAAATGGTTATAGGTATTTTTTAGTGGCTTTGGACTATAGGATATGAATAAACACAAATATATGAAGTAGATTAAGCAAGGATAATGATGTGGATGACGGCAAGACCTACCATGTCAATCCAAAGCTCTGATACGAGATGATAGGTACTAAACTATTTCAGTACGGGAGTTGGCCCGATCTTCACGATAGTAGGTCACGATCAAGATAACTTGCAACAAGGCAGCAAGGATAAAAGGGTAACTTGCTAAAGAACAGTGGAATAACTAGCTTTATACCTGGCCAAGGTTGGAGGTGACCAAGCGACGGGGAGAGAAACACCAAAACCATGAAGACTTTGACTCGATCTCTGAACGACTGCAGAACCACAACCAGAGCTAATCCACACAAGGCGGGGCACCGTACTGGAACCCACAAAGCACAAACTAGTGGATCCCAGAGGAATCTCTTCACAAGTCCAGGAAGAACAAGGAAGAACAAGGATTTGAGTAAGCACTCGGCAGCTCAGCTGCAATATCACTGGAATTATTAAATCATCAAAAAGCTTTTTTCTAGTAGCCTGGAGGTAATATTTATACTATGAGAAGTCTCTAAGATAGATGTGAACTGAAGAAGCTAGGTTGGGAGGTGGAAGGTCAACGGCCTAGAGCATTCATGAGGTGGTCTTCAGTTTCCACGCGTCTTGTGGGCTTCTGTGCAGTCTTTAATGTTTTGATCATACCTCCTTCCTGGGAAGTCCGAATGACAAACCGTTGGATGCGTTGGAAAGTTAACTTCATCATCTTTCCAACCATGTATGCTATGCACCATGAATTATTGTAGAATGGTATAGTTTTGCATGGGATCTTTAGCTTCATGCAGACTATTGAGCTTCGGAGCAGTCTTCACTAAAATTGGTCAAACGCCACGCTAGACACTCCAAACTAGTCGACATGACAGCATTGGAAACTAGGCTTCAAGATCTCTCCAACAAGTACTCATTCACCTTCATAGCCTTTGGGAGACAAAAGATATGACTGTTTCTTCTAGATGGTTCTGTCATGCTGGGTTGACTCGAACGTAGCTCTTCTCTCTGATCCATCCTTGATGTATCCTTGTCTTCCTTCTCAGAGAACCTGAGTAATAACAACATGCACGACTTAGGTAGCTCGAAATTACCATCAATGTTTAATTGAAATTCACAAAGTAGCGCGTGCACCTCTTGCTGTATCTTTTGGGCGTGGCTACGGGTGATTGGTCTAGTAGGGACTTGGAGTGGTGTATCAGCTGGTGAGGTGGTTGGAGAGGTCACCGAGGTCGGTGAAGTGGTAGGAGAGGTCGCCGAGGTGGTCGGAGAGGTTGCCAAGGTGGTCGGAGAGGTCGCCGAGGTCCCCGATGCTGGCGTGGTCACATCAGACTGCCTCATCATCATCTTCCTCATCATCATCGTTGTCACTGTCAGTGTCCTCCCCTCTCTCCTGCGCCCGTAGTTTCGGCTACCTCTTCTTCCTCTCATCCTCCTTTGCCGTCCTCTATAGCTTGGCCTCGGCATGATTCACCGCCCTCATGGATGGATCCCTCAGTAGTGGAGCTAGGTGATCCATAAGGATGAGGTCCCTTGGCTGGTCCCCCCATCTCAATGTTAGTGTCAAGGGGTCGGGAGATCAATTGAAGAGGAGGCATGAGGAAAGGAAACCTACGAAGAAGATGTAGCCCGGTTCCGGACGCATTGGAGGGTGCCCTGGCACTAGGTACACGAAATCAAGGGGAGTGTCGCTTCATCCCATAAAGGCTCCATCACCTCCTTAATGTGTTGTGCGACATCAGAGGGGGAAAGCGTGCCCTTGGCAAGTGCCATCTCGTCGAATGACGCCTCGGGCGCCATCGCGTAGAACAGGAGCGCGCGCCTCATCAGTGGCACCACCCTCCTTATGTGGTAGGCCCTGATGATGCCCGACCCCTTCAAGCCTCTCTCCTTCAGGATGCGGAGGGCAGCGAGGTGGTCCCAGATCTTCTTCTTGTCCTTCTCTAGGACATCCCACTTCCTCCATGAATCTGGGGCCACATCGATTAGGCGTCCGGTGAACTCCGGCGGGGGGGGGGGCTGTGTCATTCTTGAGATAAAACCAATGCGAATGCCACCCCTTGTTGGAGGTCGACAGACACATCGACGGGTACTCGCCAACCCGGTTGTTCCGGAGGTGAATGCCGACGCATCCCATGGGCGTGTTCAGCTCCTGCTTCTTCTCCCTCTTCTTCTATGGGTGACGGCGAAGAAGTACTACCATAGATCAAAGTGGGGATTGATCCCTAGGAATCCCTCACACAGGGCAACGAACGCCACCATGTGCTGGATTCCATTGGGATTAAGGTGCTGCAACTCAATCTGGTAGTAGTGCAGCAGTCCCTGAAAAAATCTATGAGCAGGGGTAGCAAATCCCCGCTCATGGAAATGTGCGAACGAGATGACATAGCCATCGGGCGGTGATGGCACGTCCTCCTTGCCGGGCAGCAGCCACTCCTCGACCGCAGTTCGCGCACAGAGAAAACTATGGCGGATGAGGCCCTCCAAGCGTTGGAAGGTGATGTTAGAGCGGCACCATGGATCCATTAGAAGATGGGGGGTGGAAGGATGCGAGCTCGACGACGGCTGAGACGTGGATGCGGGAAACCTAGGCGATTGGCAGTGGAGGTTGCAGATGCGAAGGCAAGGAGGCAAAGTATGAAACCTTGGGGGCGAACCCTTAGCTTTTATAGGGGCGACGGATGTGAGAAAACCAACTGTCTACCTAGATCTCCACACTTGCCATGGTCCACCACAATGTCACGCCGTGGGATATGCGCACGTAATCCCTATCCTTTCCTCTGAAAGACTCGCTGAAGGTTTTGCCTCCCCGGGCGGACCAAGACTCATTACAAGTAAGAGGAACACGTATCAAAAAATGCCTCTACGGCCCGTCTAGGCCTAGGAGTTCGATGGTTGGCCCATCAACGGGTCCAACAGTCGCTCTAAGCACCCCTACAATAAGGGATGGAAAGGGATGGGCCCCACAAGCAGCTAGTACCCAGGCGCACGAGCGCTACGGACATCTCGGCCCACGATCGAGTCTCAGCCAGGCTAACCCTTGCTGGATCCCCACGAACGGGATGCTGGGACCCCAATCAAACTATCTGGCTAACAAACCACCAAATCCCATGACCATACCAGCGAAGGGTCTGACCTCGGCAAGAAGGAATTCCCGTCTTTAGGACACACCATGGGTAACAGTAGAAGGCCAGGGACCTCAGAGTCCTCTATTTTGGAAAAACCTCTGAAGGAGTATTCTACTCTCCGTAGGCTCGGGGGCTACACCCACCGGGTGCGCTCACGCTCATCCACTGGCAAGTCAAAAAATCCCCCAGGTGATTCTACTCGAATTGCCCAGGGGCTCAGGGGCTACTGTCGGGGACCAATACTAGGGTACCCAAAGAGGAGGAGCTAAAAACCATCAACATTGATTTGTACATGTGGTCAAGACTGTGACTATGCCTCTCACCAGGCTTCGCCTCGTCTGGCCACCGAGGCCATGGGCCCTACCTTGTCTGACCCTCGAGGGATGGCTCTGCCTCGGTGGGCGCTGCGGCCACGGGCTCTGCCTCACCCGACCTCCGAGGGTTGGATCTACCTTGCCCAATGTCTGAGGGCTGGCTCCACCTCACCCGACATCTGAGGGCTGGCTCTACCTTGCTCGACGTCTAAGGGCTGGCTCTGCCTCGCCCGATGTCTAAGGGCTAGCTTCGCCTCGCTCGATGTCTGAGGGTTAGCTTCGCCTCATCCGACGTCTGAGGGCTCGCTCCGCTTCGCCCGATGTCGGAGGGCTAGCTCCGCCTCACCCAATCCCTCAGGCACAGATCCTTACAGAAGCTCACAACAACAACTACGATCCAGAAGGTGTGACCCAAGATCAAACTTCTGGAATCATGCAGGGAGCGGTCACATCTTAGCACAACCCATCCCCGCGACATGTCATTCTAGGGAACTCACATCGCCCACAGTGACATACGTGTGGTCACTGTGCTGCCTACTCCCTGTATGGCCACTGATCAACACGTTGGTTCGCTGCGCTGCCCGCTAGGATGGAGTGGGACATGATGGCCCACTGACAATGCTAGGGCATGGCATTGTCAGTGGACAGGGGCCTAGCGTGGCTCTGTCATGGTCATTAGATAGGCGCCCGGCGTGGGGCTGTCCCTGACACCACCTGCCATGTCAGTAGGGCTCGCATGGAGGAAAAGGAAGACCCGGTGACCCTGAAGGACTTCCGTTACCTCTCATGTCCCTCGCTCTCCCATCTATAACCCGTGCTCTCCCTTGGCCTATAAAAGGGAAAGCAAGGAACCCATTAAGGGGCATTAGTTCACTACATCATGCATCACACTGCATCACAGCAGAACCACTAGCATCGAACCTCAAACACATAGCTGAGCAGGACCGAGCTCTCGACACCCATTCGATCTTTCCATCAGAGACTTGGGACCTGTCCCTCTGTCACCCGTTTGCAACCCCTACTATGAACTTTCTAGTGCTAATAACATGAGCAGCAGCCACGAACTGGACGTAAGGACATTTTGCCCGAACCAGTATAAACCTTGTGTCTTTTTAGCACACCATCCGGGCCAGATGCGCAATAATACAAATTTACTCGTTGGTGTTTACTCGAAACACCGACACTAGTATTGTCAATGTGTCAGCATCTATCAACAATGAGTTGACCATATTTGTTTCCGCTTGTGAAGTTGTGACCAGTTTCTTGTGAAGAAAAAGAAGACCGGTGTCCATTGTGTTGCTTGCAAGTTTCTCTTGCGCATGCGCGCTGGAAAATCGATGGACCGATTGCATGTAACATATCAAAACCAATATGCTTTTGGTTATTGGCCATGGAAACTTGTTCTTTCCAAGGTTACTGCCATGAAATCCATCAAATTTGAACAATGATAATTGGAATTGACACTTTCCATTTGGTTGTTTCCTCTTTGCAACACGAATTGTGATACAAAATGTTCTAGCCACAAACGCAAGGAAAAGGGTGACTTTGCAACCTTTGAGCTACATACAAATCTTTTTTTCTTTTCATTGTATAACCTCTGAATCTTAAAGTGTTTTTTATTTATTTCTCTGTTTATAGTCAATCGCTTTATTCATCCAACTGCTTTCACAGGTCAGGAAAAAACATATATCTATCATCATTTTTTGCTTAAAGTTATTGTCTTCTTTTCTTCATTTTTCTCCACTCCTATCCTATGGTTATGCAATTTCTACAATTGAATCGAGGTAATCTTTAATTTTTCATGAACTCCATTCCTCAAGAAGATCACTGTCATTTTTTTACTTCTTTCATTCTCTTCTGAATTTAGATTTTGGACCATCTTTTGCCTCGGGCCTCGCATGTTCCTCTACCCTGACCACCCATAAGACACTTGTATGTGTCTTATTGGGATATTCGTCCTCCACATTTTATGTTCATCTAATTTTGAAATAAGTATTTGCGACCCTAAACGAATTTAAATGAAAAAAATTGTTTACTACAAAGTTGTGGAACTTTTTGACATCTCTACAACTTTAGTTTTGGTTGTTTCTCCATCCGAGATCATTGAAAATTTTGAATTTCAAATATGGCAAATTCAAACGTAATTTTCCTTGCATAAATGATTTTCAAATGAAAAAAGTTGTCAACTATAAAGTTGCATAGCTCTTGAGATCTACAACTTTTGTTTTGATCGTTTCTCCATCCAAGATCGTTTGAAAAATTGAATTTTACTGTGCAACTCCTATTTTTAGAGGCAGCTCACCTCAAGAAATTGAATTGTAGAGCAGGCTGGAAATAGAGTTGTCTCCATAAATAGAAGCATTTGTAGAGGCGGCTGAAAAAAAAAGCCATCTCTAAAAATCGATAGAGACAGCAGAAAATAAAGCCATATCTATAAATACATTTTTAGAGACGGCTCGGTTTGTATGTCACTGTAGATGCAGCTAGAAATTGAGCCGCTTCTTCGAGAACAAGCTTCCATTCCGAAAATCAGTCGTGTGTATATATATATATAGTACGGACGTCCGACCAGAGCATATACATCGGACGCTTTGCGTCCATGATCCATCAATGTTAAGTATTAATTGTTTTCATCATGTGCGGCACTTTTTTCTTTTTATCCCGTGTCCTGCACATCCGTACAATCGCCTCTGCCCTTTCAGTCTTCCACCCACCTCTGCAACGACATCGGCCCCATTCGGCTTGCTGAAACTTGGCTGAAACTGACTGAAAACACTGTTCTGGCTAAATTGTTGTGAGAGAAAAACACTGTTCCGGCTGAAAAAACAAGCTGAATAGTGCCGTTTTTAAGGTAAGCCGAACGGGGCCGGTTTGTTGGTCAACAGCGTCGCTCGAAGAAGCAACACAGGTCAAAGACGCAACAACAACTTTCCAAGATAAAAATCTATAGAAATCTTTTGCAATTTTTAAATCAATGACATGCAACATCAAGTAATCGGACACAAAAATAGATGAAACATCTAAAATCACAGGAGAAATCGTTTATTACTACAACATCAAACATTATGTAG